>NW_009910005.1:12616-49095 GCF_000696875.1 Nestor notabilis
ACACTGGGATTTAAAAATAAATAAATCAATAGAGAATAAATTACACAACTCAGGTAATTATGAGATCTTCAGACTGACTAACATCAATCCCAGGCAAAATAAAGGAATGGATGATACAGGACCCAATTAATAAGGGATAAAAGGGAGGCAGTATAATTATCATCACTCAGTGGGGGGTTTTGGCAAATAGATCCTGTCAAACTAATTTGATATCTTTCTCTGATGAGATTACAAATTGGCTGATAGAGGTAATGGTGTCACTATATTTGGGCTTCTACAAGACATTTTATGCAGTCAGTGCCATATATTGCAAAAAACATTGATTAAGAATGCTATGAATCAACACTGCACACATTAAATGGATTAAAACTGGCAAGAAGATACATAGCAGAACGTCACTGTAAAGATGTGTGTTTTTAGTGAGGTTCAGTGGGGATCCAGTCCTACAGCATCTAACTTTTTTTGCCTGGGATGCATAGGGAAGCATAAAGTTGTTGAAAACTGTAGATAACATGAAGACTGTGTGAGAAGTATATAATTAATATGATAGAGGGCTGATGCAGCAGGGGTGATCTATGGTATTACCGCACATCAAAAAATACACACACACTTTCTCCCACGCATACATAGCAGGAAGAAGCATAAAATGCTGAACATAAAAGCAAACATTCAATGCTTAGCCAAATCTTACCACGTGGCAAGATGGACAGAAACAAAAAACATGGTATTAAGACCAGCTGTTGATCATATGTTTAGAAACAAAGAAAGGAAGGCATCTCTAGGGACTCAATTTGGAGAAACAGTGTCCCTTATGAGTATGAGATCTCATCCAAGCAGGAACATAACTCCCAGGAAGGAATATATGTTCTCAGCTCAGTTCTGTAGCCAAAAAAGGAGCCCTAGAACTCCTAAAAAGATGAGGAGCTGGTCCTGCTCTGCACTTAACATCAGTGTAATCAGGTCTGGTATGTCATGTCCCAGAAAGGTCATTGGTAACTGAGAGGGATCAAGGCAGCACTGAGAAAGATTAAAGGAAAAAAAGAAGCATCTGTTAGTAACACTGCAGGAAGTCAATCTGTTTAGTTAATGAAAGAAAAGGTTAAAAGGTAATATGATGAGTTTGTAAGTACCTATGAGGGAATACAACTTTGCTAATATGTTATTCAGTTCAGCAGACAAAGAAAAGCAAGTAGATGAAAGTTAAGGCTGGAGATACTTACAATGGAAAAGTGGTGCAAAATCTGGTTTTTGTAACAAAGAGTCTTTGAAGCACATTTTCTGGCAATAACAATTTTGAACAAAGACTGAATGTTGTTCAAAAGCCAGTAACCTAGATCAAACACAAGTCAACAGGAGAGCCCCACAGTCTGTGATACACAGAAAGTCAGACTCTAGGACCTACTTCTGCCTGGGGTAAAACTGAGTATAATTGGCATAGTGATGCCACCCTGAGTCTGCAGAGAGTCTGAAATAAGAAATCAAAGGGGTCAGCACTGCCTTCAGCCTCAGTAATGCTAGTGCCAAGGTTCACTGAGCTGGAGTGCCAAGTGCAACATCAGCAGAAGGTTGTAAATTTGACAGCAGGAAAGAGAAGTAGAGAACCATGCTCCGGCTAGTGCAGAATCCTACCACCCCAATGAGGTGATACAGCATACTGGGAAAGGAATAAAGCTATAGAATAGGATTCAGTGATTCCTAATACCCCAACATGGTTTATGCCTCCCTGGAAAGTGATGCTACAATGGAGCACTCACCTTTACAAATCCCCTTACAGGAACTTACTTAGCTGGATGCTAAGTGTTATGTTCTTACTATCAACACTACCCTCATAACACAGGTATATAAGGAAGGGAAAATAATATTAGTCCTGTGAGAACAACCTGCAGCAGATAAACAAAGAGGAAGAACCCCAAACCAGTCTGTAAATTATGAAAACATTTTTTGTATCTATTGTCAGAAAGTACATGCACCAAAATATAGAGAATGATGTTTGTAGAAAGGGTGTGTACACATGAATCATGGGAAGAGAGACAAAAATAAGCAGTAAGAGGAGTAATTCTTAATAGAAGCAGGTTTCAATAAGAGGAAAAGCTGTATCTAATTCTGTGTTGTGTGATATATAATTCAAGAGTTAAGCTACATGTACCGATTTCCTTCACAAAAGAATAGGTAATATTCTAAATTGTCAAATTAAATAGAGGAAAAGTATTATGTGCCATATCTAATACATGTGTGGTACAGAATTCAAGAGTTAATCTAAATGTACCAATTCTCTTCACAAAAGAATAGATTATATTCTAAATTGTCAAATTAAATGGAGGAAAAGTATTTTGTGCCACCCACTGCTTCCTGCATTTTGATAGTTAAAAACCTTCATTTTATTTGAAGAGTGCTTTAATTTGAGCCTTATGTTTCCAATTTCTTTCAGATGAAGCTTCTCTTCTCCCTGAATCCTCCATAGATTTGAACCTGGCGTGAGAATAACAGAGGCAATCACTCGTTGTTAACAATGGCAAATACAAAATAAGCAGGAAAGAGACACACTCTTTGCCAGGCCTTGTAATTACAAATTTGGCTTGGTTCATGCAAGTTCAACTCAATCCAGATTTTTCTGTAAATGTTGAGTTTCCAAATCCAGCAGAGAAATGTTGCTGGAATTACACAAAGGATGAATTTAACCCAGACAGCTTAATGCCCGTGTGTTTCTCATGTGCATGTCTCTGCTTTTGTCATGCAGGAAGTGAATGCACAAATTATAAGCCATCAACAAAAGCATTTTATGAAGAGCAGCTGGAAATTTCTGCCTGTTCTAAACACATTGCAGGTATGGGTCTATTCAGTCAACACACAGACTTCTTCGGCTTTTGTGCTAAATGCATCAGTGCATGGGCACAATCCAGTTACAACTTTGATTTTTTTCCCTTGATTCTGCTTGATGAATGATGTTTTGCAGCTCACCAGAGGGAAAGCCTTCCTTACCCTTCCCACAGCAGTGCTCAGTAAAACAGCTGGTGTGAGAAAAATGACCACTGAGCTGGTGTTCACCAGGAAGAATTTGATTCAGAAGTAGGTGGTAGATACCCCTCAAAAGGGACATTTCCAGATCAGTGTCAGACTCCAGAAACATAGAGGAGATGAGGTGAGCCAGAGGTGTCCTCCAGACCAGATGGCCTTTTTCAGGTGCAATTCAGGATATTTGGTGTTGCAAATGCTTAGTGCAAGCAAAAATGCTGCCAAGATACAAAGATACCAAGTGAATATAGGGTAATATCAACAAGTCCTTATAAATCATATAGAGGCAAAGACAACTTTAATCCTGTTAAATTTGCCTACATCTTTTTCTAGTCTTGCACCTTGCACAAGTGTGGGCTTTTTAGCCCAAATAGTGAACGATTCTGCTGCGTGCATGAAAGTGATTCCCTTCTGGGCACAAGCTAGTTCTTTAGGCTTTTTCAGATCCTTTTTGACATCTTTACTTCTTATCTTTGACCAAGAATAATAAGATTCTTTTTCTTTGTAGCACTTACACATTTGGCAGAAAGAAACTGCTTTTTTTTTTCCCCTAGCCCAATTAAGCATACAAATTACCTCCTGGCTGAGAATTTTAGAAAATCAATTAACAAATAATTGTTTTTTGACTAATAGTACTGTCTCTTAAATGCTTACGGTAGGGGTAAGAAAGGCTATGATATTTAAGGAAGTGATCAATTTCCACAGTATTAACTGGTAATTCAAAGGTGTTGTTTGGCTCCTTCATAATCTGGACAGGTTTGTTAATGCTCTGAGAGACTGAGGAGTGATTCGGCTTTGCATACTAGAGTCTTTTCTTAGAGCATATGTGGTCCTCAGTCACAAATCTATCCCATTCAAACTTTAAAGAATTTCTTTATCAGTCCTTTTTTTGGAGCAAAAAGAGTCTATAAACCTCTCTCCGGTCTGTTAAGTTTTTGAAAATATGTGTGAAACAGGGAGGGAACTTTCTTTTTTCTGTTTTTGCAGTATATGAATCTCCTTATTTTAGTTCAATGTGGGTTAGTCAAACCTTCTCCCTCATTTTTTAGGAAGGGAGTGACTAGGAAGGCACATCCTTTAGGTCTCTTGCTAAACCAAAGGTTGGGGAGCTGTAGATAAAGCTATAATCTCCCTGTAGGAGAAGTAACACTGTTCCTATACTCAACTGAGCTCCCTTATATAGCAATGTCATTCTGGGACCTCAATATCCACCTATGGCTGAAAGCAGCCCCGTGCTGAGGTAAATGGTAAGCTAACATCACTGATTTCAGGGGCCAAAATCTCAAAAAACAGGGTAGTGAATGCACATACAGCTCCATCAGTACTCATTACAATGAGGGTACCTAACTGATTCTGGGAAATTATATTCAAATATTTAAACAAGACTCTTAGCATCCATAAAGACCATAAAAACCCCTACAATGAAGCACTACCCACTTGTAATTGCTGATTATATGCTGGGGTTTTCAACAGGCTTTTTCCCTATTTGCCTTATTATCACAAAATTGGGCAGAGATAGTTAATATAATGCACGTACAAAAAATTAGACCTTGCACAGAGCAATCTGTACTTTGCTTCCTCATTTTTAGGTTTATTAGAGATTACGCTAAGCCATTTCATGTTAAGGCAGAGTGAGGCATAATTGAATACATTTTCTCTCATGTTGTGTGTTGTTTTATGTAGCAAAAATACGTAGAACAGGTTTTCGTTGAACAAAAGTAAGTGTCACTTCATTAACATCTTAAAGCCATGCCAAGCACAGAGGCATGTGTGCACCTGCCCAGATTCTCTAATTGTTTTGTTGGTTTGTTTTGTGTTTTTTTCTCCTCATAGCTCGGACACCTACATAGTTAAGAATTAGCTGGAAAATACAGATACACTTGCAAAACATCTCCCCATCTAGGACAGAGAGCTGTTTACACTATAGCAGTGTTTACCCAAACAAAGTTCTGTGACACTTCATTAAGACATACAGAGCATGAGCAGTGGTATCCTAACATATACCTGCAAGATGCACGAAGACAAGGCTGTGGTCCTGGTGCTGCAGGAACCCACTTTCACTCTTATATGCTGGGTGACTCCCTCAATGTATCCTCGGTGCTGACCTTCAAAGGCAGCCTGCAAGAACAAAGGGGAGATAGGTTGAAGGTTTTTATATCTGCTTGCTCCCAGTCCTGGCCTAGACAGTCTTCATGCTCTTTCTGAGAGACCTGTGGAGTGGAAGCTATGGTAGAAACCACAGGCTCCCCATGTGCTTTCTTCCCTGGACTGAATGTTACCCTTTTAATCAACTTTTTAATGACAACAGTTGGTTTCCAAGGTTGTAACTGGCAGCCTACAAGCTCTTTCTGTTGCACAACAGTATCTGCAGGACAGATGTTTCTGGATATAACCATACCAGAACATATTTTTAGTGAGTGTTCATGAGCTGTCTGCTGGATGGTAGCCCAGTGTGCCTCCAGGTTCAGTTCAAATAAAGGAGAGAAATGGGGTGCTTCAGCAGTGTCCGCAGAAAAATGCATGAATGGACAAATCTTCAGCATAAGAAAAAAAAAGGAAACATAGGTATTTGGTCTTAATCAATGTGTTTCCATTAGGAGCTCTTTACATCACTGTCTAAGCTGTTGCCTATCTACTTTGACCCCAAACAAGCAGTTGGAAAGCAAAAACTTTCATCCCAAACAGTCTCTGTGAAGCTTGGTCCAAGCCTGACACCAAGCACAACCCCTGCTCTCTGGGTAGTTCTTTCTGGGACCCAGCAAGGACAGAAAGTGGGCAGAAATCAGGGAAGTGCAGGTGTCATTTCCCTCCAGTCATGAACTCATGAGTAGAAGACGAAAGGAAATCTCACCCTAACAAGAGCTGCATTAACTTGTTTTTCCTTCTTCCTGACTTGAGAAAGGAGGACCTGTGCTTGAGAGGAAAAGATAGGACAAAACGGGTCATGTTGGATGGATGAATGGTAAATAGATACCTCCTCTCTTTAGGACAGGCTGTTGTTTTGCTGGCCTGTATTGAGAGTAGATATAGATATGCCTGTGTATGCATCTTCCTGAGCCATCTCTACTGATTTTCAGCCTCTTTTCTACCTATTCTTCTTGATGTCTCTTACCTTTAGCTGCATAAACAAACATGCTTTACCAAACATTGAATGTGATTTCACTTCAGGGAAATATTTCCCATATGCTTCCTATTGACTCTGTGGAGAAAAAGAAGAGAATATTTTATTTAGTATCTGTGCACTGAAAGAGTAACTGAATTCTTCTTACAAGTATAATTTTAGTCAAACAAGTCATCTGAAGGCTGGATAGAACTTTTGTTTAAATCATTTAAATACTAATGCATTAGCATACTAGCATATGTGTATTAATAACATATAGGAAAAAATAGTACATTCGGCAGTAAAATGGTCTAGTAAGCTGCTAATATAAATAAATTAGCATAATTTAGCCATTCTAATTTAATAATCTTCAGCTTTTTATGATATATAGCAGAGTAAGAAAGCCTCATTTGTTGCTTACACATACACATTTTATATGTATAAATATATTTGACATTGGTTTATATGAACAGCTATGTTCTTTCCTAAGGATTCATACATCAGATTATATTCAAATTACATCTTGTTCCAAAAAACCCTACTGGGATATTCAGCAACTAGATGAGTTCATTCAGAACCATTACTGATCATTTTCAAACAGGAGTTACAGAAATAAGGGAATACGCGTATTTTGTGTGATTAATCAGGACATTTTATCTGCCAGTGCTTCTTAGAATAGCTAATTGGTTTTCCAGCATCTGTGCATGGTAGATCTTGGTTAGCTGTGCATTAACAAAGAGCACCTCACTGACCCTGCACAGTCAGACGTCATTATTTTCAATCAGACGAGATAGTTTCTAGGGTAAATTACAAATCCATCGAATATTGCTGTTTGTTGTGCCAGTCAGGAAGCTCATACATTTGACCCAAATGGAACCTCGCTCACTTTCTGGCATTAGGAGATAAAAACTGAATTGAATTTGTTGTTTCTTTGATGGTGTCTTTTAGAAAAATTGCCACCTTCTTTTTTCTTTTTCTCATTTCTTTTTTTTTTTACAAGTTTTTTTCTTTTTTTTTTTCCTTTTGGCTTATAGTGAGAAGAAAATACACTTCTGATAATACCTGTATCGCCCTACCTCTCAAAAATATCCTACTAGAAAGGGAAAACTTAGCCTTGACTACCTGACATATTTGAAATAAAGAACTGCTCTAATCATGTCTTTAAAACATGGTGTTGAGTGAAGTAGAGCAGAAATAGTTTCTGGCTTGGATCAGGCATGTCTGCCTGCAAAAGTGTGTGAAGTCACCCCTTGTGCTTTCAGGTGCAATTATCCTGGTATTTTGGCTTAAGTCAATAAAAGCAAGTGGATTGTTTGTGTTTGATCTCTTCCTAGGAGCAAACAAGTGGAGGAAATGAAAATATCCTTTAGAACTGTTCAAGTCAACAGCAAACCTCTTTTGCTCCCTCTTCCCACTCTCCCCTCATTTCCTCTCTCAAAGAATAAACAGGGAAGAAATGATGATGAAGGCAGTTATTTGTTGGGCAAGAAATGACTAAAACCTTCTGTTTATAATGCTAACCTTGAAATACAAATAATAGTAAACGCGTTAAAAGTCAGTTATGTTTTCTCAAGCACCTTGTATGGCTTTTTTAATACTTGGTTTAAAGAATTTACAGATTTCCTTTGAGCATATCAAATAACCCTTGGAAAAAAAAAATGCTATAGCATAAGGAAGACGATGCTGGTCCGGGAACACTTCAGGAAAGGCTTTGCTCTCTCAGCTCAGGCACTTGCAAGGTATTCCTTTCACTTTCTTCTATCTCACAATCAGTATAATGTGGACGTTTGTGGCAAGGTGCAATGCCTGTATTCCCAGGACACTAGCATGCTTGCTGTTTATGGACCACTGAGGACAGGAGAAACGGAAACCGGAACTTTGAGTACTCAGTCAAAGAAGAAACACCAAAGTATTTTGAATGTGGATGCCTCAGCCTCAGCCATGTGCTACTGCCATCTCTCCTGTTGGCGTTCCAAAGAGAACTACATAACACACCAGAGAAAAGAAAGACATATTAACAGCATCATAACTTATGTAGACACCTAACAGCCACTGAGATGTCTGTGCTGCAGCCATACCCTGATCAAGAAAGGCCACAGGGAGAAGGGTGGACACACCCCTGCAGACAGTCAGGGCCATCCAGGTTAAAGGTTCATGTCTCTCCACTGACTTTATAGTTAAGATAGCCTTGAGGTTGTCATCTTCCAGATTCAGGTCTTCCCTCCCCACTTCACCACAAACCTCCTCTGTGCCCTTAAGCAAGCTGCTTGATCCAAATCAAAGGAGTTTAGCTTCCCTGTTTTCAGATTCCCATTGGTAAAATGAGAGTCATGACTCTTCTCCACTTCAGAGGGATATTGCAAGGATATTACATGAAAAACTGTGAAGCACTACAAACATGAGTATTTAGGAGAACATCACAAGGTATAAATCTCTTCTTGCTCCCAGAATAGGCTGCTCTTTCCTTTTTGTTGCTGAGCAGTTGAAGTAGAAATTGAAGCTGACATGTATTTCCCTCGACAAGGTGCTAAAGCCATTTTTTGTGGGATGGTGATTCAAATACAAAACCATTTCCAAGCTCCCAGATCCAGATCCAGGTTCAAGTCCTATTTTTGTGGCAGAATTGCTTTTGGGCTTGCAAACACACTTGGGACTCTCAAAGGGCTATAGGTCTGCAAAACTGCTCTTACTGGAAAGGCTTCTTGTTCCTGCTACAACAGGAAGCCTTGTTTAAACGCAAATACTAATTTCCAATAGTACCAGCAGTTAAGACATTGTGTTATTAACACAATATCACAAAACTAACAATGTGACATTGCTTTTCAAGGCTAAGCCATACATTTGAGTTTTAAAATTACTTCCATCAGAATCTAAGTCATTGTTAATAAACCAACTAACTTTTTCCTACCATTTTGTCAATATTTAAAGTTGTCTTTACACCTCAATCCCCTTTTTTCAGTCCAAAACTGTTCTCCCCAGTAGTCTTCCTCATCTTTGCCAGGACTGCGGTTCCCTCCAGTGATGCAGGAGGCCCACTCTTTCATCCCGTTGTATACGTGCCTTAAATGACATCAGACTGCCTCTGTGACCTACCTTTTAAACACTCAAAGTTATTTACTGTTGTGTTTATGCTGTAACAGGGCACATATTTTGAAATAAGATGAAGAATAAACAGGCTTGTTAGTGTATAATTATTAAGCATGAATTTCTAGTTAGTTGTTTCTATTTCACAGGCAAATAGAATGCACTTGAAAGCTTCAGCATCAATTCAGCTCCAATATTGGTATAGCAGATGAGTATTTTCAAGGAGGGGCAGAAATGTGAAGTGCACTAACAAATTTACAGTACAATAGAGTGAAAAACAGTGTTTATGGATTGCTTTCTCTAATATGGTACTTTTTATCCTGCAGAATAACACTTTAAAAGCACATTGACAAAATGTTCTCACTGAACAGTCTTTATTTTTAGCTTGGATGCTTATTCCGCATGTGTATTAAGATTGATCCAGCAAAACTATGTGGCAAACTATGTTGGGAAAGTGGCAAAAGTGAGGGTACACTGAAGAAAGCAAAACAGGGTCTCATCCTCTAAAAACAGTTTATATAAACCAAGGTTACCAGCTTGAGTCCTCCCTTAGCTGTCTGGTCATGCAGCTGCGTGCAGTTTTCCACATGGGCCACTCTCCAGAGCAAGAGCTCTCTGCTCCAACCTCGCAGGACAGGAAGCACCTCCAGTCCGATAAGTAGTCGGATGCACTATATACACCTGTTATGTCCCAGTCATGATGCCACATACTTGGCTGGGCAAGTGTTACACACCAGATGGCTCCTGCACCACCTAGCCAAGGTGGATCACGGGCAGAGTTCAAAAAGGCTGGAGCCTGAGCCCAGGGACATGCCCTTCCATCACACTGCGCTTCTGGCCATAGGGCTCCTGTTCTTCATCCACATTCCTACATCAATGCTGAGTTACCAAACTAGCAGGAGGTACAAAACCGAGAGGGTGAATGTACAAGGAAAAGATGAACATAAGCCGCCTGTAGGAATGACAGAAAGCATCAGCCAGGTCTCTTTCAGCTCTACAGGGTCAGTTCCTGCATCTACCCACTCAGTGAGCAGCCCTCACCCCAGCTAGCACCAGTAGAGACATGAGATTCAAGCCGCGCAAGGACACTTGGAACCCAGACCAAGTCTGTCCTTGCAGGGAGCTGATGGAAAAACCTGTTGTACAGCCTAAATTATCCTGCCTAAACTTGAGATTTGTACAAATACTTGGGAAAATAGTCATCCAGGTTTTGAACATGAAAGTGTGCTGGAGAGACAGAGCAAAGAAATTTAATCTTTTGAAGTCCACATCACATTGAATTAATCTAGGAGGCCATGATTCTGTTCTGTTTCATTATCACAAAGTGTTTGATTGACTTTGACATTAGAGTGAAAGAAATGGATATTAATAAAAGGGTACAGATAAGGAGCTAGAGGAACAGATACTGCGATCAGATTGTTAATTCTTTTACACTCACACTTCATACACATGTCTATATATGAAAAAATGCTTTTGCAAACATCAGAATGTTCATTACACTATTCAGAAACGGAGGTTTACTGTGACAATCTGCTGAAAACTGCCTCTGTGATGATAACAGGAAATCAGTCACTTATTCTGCTGGATTGTTCATAAAACTGACAGGCAGGCTCCAACTGAATCCGAGAAGCCTGCACCTGGTCAGAAAACTGTGAGATCTGACAACAGCCTCTCTGTTGCTAATAATTATGCACCAGTTTAATCACCAACCTCATGCTTAGCAAAATGAAAGCATAAAACTGGGTAAATGATGAAGCTATAGGTATTTAAATCATACAGCAGTGTTTGTTCAATTGGCATGGTGATGAGTTGCTCCTTTTTTAAAAACTCTAGATGATGCTGACAGCATTCAAAACCAAGGTTAGAAATCACAGCAGAAGAATCTGACTTGTGACACATGTCATAGAATATGTCATTTTTCCCCAAACCACATATAGGTTGCTGATCGCTTAAATCAATAGCTAAAAACACCTGCAATTCAAATGAGATTAAAACTCTATATGTTCTTTCCTATGCACAACGGTCACTTCTGTGATTCCTATTTTGCATTCGAATTAGTTCAGCTGAGAAACACAGAGTACAGATGGAAGTTTGATTACATCATTAGTAAAGTTGTCCTGGATCAATTTAAATCTATTACTCTTCCAAAAGAATTGAGAAATGTCTTCATGGGAGGATAAGAGGTATTTCCAGGCGCAAGCCTCGTCTGTTGTCAGATGTGTGTGTGTTTTGTGTGTATGATTTGGTTTGGTTTGGTTTTGTTGGTTTTTTTTCCCCTACAAGGTAAATGCACTATTATTTCTTTTAAAACTTTACGTTATTTAAACCATGTTACCACACCACAGCAAATTGTCTTCATTAACATCATGCCTCACATTTTGCTGGGGTTTGGCACTGGCAAATAGTCATAAAAATGAAAACTTGGTCACAGATTTCTCTCCTGGGGTCCTTGAAGGGCCAGGTGAACCTCAGTCCAGCAGCTCCCAGGATGGAAAAGGATGAGAAAGGGAAGACAGGAGACCTCCAATGAAATTCACTGCTCGTGGAAAGGACTGAGAGATGGCTGAGCCAGGCTTGATCTGCACCAGGCAAGGGACAAAAAAGGAATAAGAGGCAATGCCTGCTGGTAGGATAGGCTGCCTGCACCTCCCTGCCCCACCACACACACACAGAGCTTCAAACAGCAGCAGCAAGCCAGGCTCTGCTCTGGGCTGCGACAAGCTGGACAACATGTCTGAGCAGCATTTTAAAATAATCTATCAAGCTGCTTAGTTTTATTCCCTCTCCTACTACAAGCCTGTCACATAGACAGGAGTGGGCTATTTAGCACATGGGGCCATTTGACATTTGACAGCTGAAGTTTTGATCAGCTAAAATATGCATGCCAGAATGAGACTTGATTTATTTAATTTAGGCCTTCAGAAAACAAAACAAAACCCATACCTAAACCTAAAATAAATTAGATACATCTGTATCATACGATAAATGTGAGTTTGCCTGAAGGAAGCCTACTAAACTGCCTTCCAGGTGACTACCCAGCTCAGAAAAGCTACTGGACACAGAATTACTGTATTTAAGAGCAGCTGAGATCCATCAATTACTCTAAATTACTCTCATTCTTCTGCCATAATGTTTTCCCCTGTGAAAAAGAGGTAAGAAATGGCTGGAGCTTTCCAGAGCAGTGTGTGTGAGAGACAGAGACTTGATTATATGTAAGAGTCCAACCTGAGCTAGAAGGGCACACCATTGCTACATGTCAGGAGAAGGCAGAAGCACTCAGGAAATGCCTCAGGAAATGAAGGATAGTACTGAAGAGCCTCCCATCTCTTGTTATTTTCAAAGCTGTATAATACCCAATGCTTTCAGTGTAACGCTTTTGTGGCACAGAGATACATATTATTGGATCCTTTCTGTTGCATTACGTCATTACCAGCTGGGTTAAACCAGCAGCATAGAGACTCTCCAGCCTAGAAAATTCCCCATATAGGTGCCTGGAGAGATGGATGTGTACACTGTAGGTTTGGGGGCAGGATGCACTAAGAGATCTCTGCTGAGGAACACGTCCATTGTGGATACTTCTCTCCTGGTCTTAGGATGTCCAGCAAATACTCTGAAAGCAGATCCTATAGTCTTAGTGCAAGAAACAGAAATTAGACTAAGGAAGCTTCTCTGTCGTGGAAACGTGTAAAACTTAGAAACCAGTGACATCAAGAGATGACTATTTAGAAGGGCAATGAACCATGTTTTACCCCACATCTGCAGTGAAGAGAAAGGTTATGATGCACTTAGCTGCTAATGAACAGTTTCTGTCTGGTTCATCCTTGTTAACCTCATCATCTGCCACAATGCTAAATATCAGAACCAAAGAGCATTAAGACATGCTTAACCCCACTTTAGTAAATACACATTTTTAGAACTTGGGCAAGACCCTGTGAATTTTGCAGTATTCACTATATTTCATGTTAAATCCTTAAAATCTTCATTGTTTGCAGGAAAATATTGCCAAGTTTGGAAAAATCACAAGAGTTTCCAACAGTACATAGTACATTTTTTAGCAAACATTATCACAGCAGGTTCAGCACAAGACTTTTATAGATTTTAAATGATTTATTAAAGACAAAGTTAATTATTCTTATCCATAATTATAACTATTTTGTATCATTTTTAAAAGGGATTCTTTTGTTTTAAAATCAGGCTGCTCTGCCCTCTGGAATTCTACCAGAAAGTTATCATTAAATTGCTAAATAAAGTAAACCAGTTAACTTTGAAGACTTGATGTTCTATTAATTATATTGCAGTATATAACATTTCTGCACAGGGACCTTCTTCTAATATCTCCTAACCCACTACCTCATGAATTTTAATTATGTGTGGCAAAGAAAAGCCCACATCATTAAGACCATAAAAGATGTATTATGCTAGCCCTCCTTGTAATTGCCACCACAAAACAGGACCTCAGAAAAGCAACAGTCCCTTCTCCTCCAATTACTTGAACAGTGAGCATCTCCAGAATTACTCTGTTAATGTCTGGTGACAGAAGATAGCAAGCAAAGAGAACAGACCAGAGGGGTATGCATGTGCAAGATGTCACTGGCAGCACTGCCCTTCGTTATGTTTTCAAATTATTTATGAACACCTCCTTTGGAAAAAAATATGACAAGAAGTTTGCTGGAAACTTAAATAAGAGAAAATCTGGGATAGACACTCTGAAATGGAAATGGGATAAAAATACACTGAAATTATTCCCTCAGTTTTGCAAAATCCTCTCAAAAAGGCCATACTGGTACCATCAAAACAAAAGAAAGCATTTTCTCCTGTAGGATGTTTACAGAGACTACAGCATATGACAGAAAAATGCACAAAAACTAAGAGTTTTTTCACTTTTCATCTGCAACACTGTGCATTTATGTATTTTAATGTAAATTCTTGTATAATTTTAACCTTGTCCTCTTATACATTGGCATTTAGGGATATCTGTATTGTATACCTCTAACAGTTTCTGTGAATGAGCTAACAGGCAAACAGCCAAGAACTACCACCTGGGGTTCTTTTAGAACAACAGTATCACTTACAAGCTTTATCCTACCTCTTCAAATGTTTATTTATAAGGATATTTTTACATATCACCCACAAAGTGTTAGTGCTTTCCCTCCTGGAGATACTGCAGGGTAATAGATTTGTGAGCTAGTTGAGGTGAGCCCATACTTCCAAGATCTATTTCCCCCATTTTTATTCAGTAATACAAGCACAAATGTGTGTAACACCAAGAGGAGCTTAAGCACGACTAACAGTAACATATACAACTGCAAAATGCTGCACCATCTCATGGATGGAAGTTTAAACAGGGCTCTTAAAATTAGCACAGAGTTATTTATACACGCCCACTTTGGGATTGGGGTTTTTTTGCACTAATATATGTGCTGCTAGGTGTATTAGCACAGCACAGAGATGTCTTTTGGCCTCTTACCATCAACTTCTGCTGGTGTTGAAGAAGCACTTCCAGAAACATCAGCCAACAGCAAGGTAATTCAGTTCTGCCTTCCAGCTTCCACTCATCCATCACCACTTTAGAAGTATGCTGCTTCATATGACACTTATCAGATTTTCACCTCTTATTCTGAAAAAGAAAGCAGAGTTTGTGAAGAGCCTGAAAAGAACATAGTAACTCATATGTAGATACACTGACAGAGAGGCAACACAGCAAGTGTAAATCACTGTTATCAGAACAGTGTTATCAGAACACTGTTATCAGAACAGTTCATGCAAACTCGTCTTCACAAGTGCAAATGTTTCACAGAAGGTGCTGTGTAGGCAAGCTACATCAGAAACTGCTAAAAGGTCTTTAGATTCTTAAAATCTATTGCTTTTCTTCTCATAATTGAGGTGTAATGTTTTCTACTAATAGTTCTATTTTGCAGTTTGCAGAAATTAAGTGTATTCCAGTTCCAGATAATTAATTGTATGGCATATTATAACCTCTTCAAAAGAGATAGGTAGTAGATTTGCTGTCTGGATGTTTAATGGATTAATACTTTGCCACATTAGTAACCTTGGTGTCCTTAAAGTTCATTGATTTAGTGTTTAATGAAAAGAAAGAGAAAGGGGCAATATGGAGCTCAAGTAGGAAGAATTGTACAGAGGTAATATACATAATTGCAAAAAATTATATGGTACCCTACAATTATGACAATTACCAACAAAGGCAGAGAGAAAAAGTGAGCTACACTTTCACCCAAGCAGATGCTGGAATATGGCATTTTAAAATGTAGACATAATGAATGTTCATTATTTGAATTCATCTTTCAAAAGGTCTAAAACATTGCCTTTCTGAAAATGAAGGCGTGTAAGGATGGTCTGAAATTCACCCTTCTTTTACATATATGGAATTACAACGCTTTGAACAAAATCTTACCTGAAGCATCTATACTATTTGCTATGTAATTACAGAGCGCTGCACAGAGCCAGTTAGAAGAAGCTCTCCTGAGACATTTCTGCTCCAAAGCTGGGTAATAGGAGACCTAATAGGAGTCAGCCCAATGGTTAAATGTCTGCCCTGTAAGTGATAATCGTTATTTACAACATGCCATAAGATCTGAAAATAAGGTCTTAATGTTCTTACATAGCTAAGAAATAAAAGCCATCCCAAGAGTTCAGAATCAAAAATACAAAATATTTATCATCTCTGTTTTTTCGATTAAACCATGATTAAATGAGACTGTAGCAGATCAAACTGGACTTTGAATCTTCCCAGTGCAAGCTCAATGTCTTAGCAGCACATCTGTCCTTTCACAGGAATGAAAAAGGTGCCCAGCTGGAGAAATACAGGGGATGTGCAGAGATTTAGCTCCAATCTGGCAGCATTTTTCAGAACATGATTAACATTAAGAAGTTTGCTTGATGGGGAGGGAATACAGTGCTCAGCACTTTGTAAGTTCCCGTCTGTAACTACCATTTTGAAGAAACAAAAAACTAAGGAAGGAAAAGATTAGAAAGTTGTACAGCTTAACAATTTACAAGCTGGGTTAACGGATGAAACTCTCCATGAAAAGACTTGAGTATGTTTCAAGAAAAATTTTGGTACTGAACTGAGAAAATCATCTTGTCTGTGGTCACAGCTCCAAAGCAAACAACCCACCTTGGTGTGCTCAGTCCAGTCCACCTTGTAAAAGCCCCTCAGACTGAAGGGCTAAAATGCTCATGTTTGAACAACTAAGTTAAGCTACTAAATCCTTGTCTTGTGATCCTATGCATCTTTAAAAGCACCTTGAACTTCTATGGAATAGAGCAGAATTTCTAAAGAAAAGGTTATTAAATGCCCTTTTATGCACCTAATTATAAGATAAATAGGCAAGCTTCAAATAATTACCTTCAGGAGTTCATACAAGCATGGTCAAGGCAGTGAAAGCGTAAGTCTTGGCATGTGTGTCAAGATAGGTTCCAGTCAAGGAGCATTTTGTAAGTGCATTCCAGGAGAATCAAGAAAGAAGTTCTTAAGTTAATCAAAACTTAGAGAATATCTGAATGATAAATTTTAAAGAATATTAGCAGGATAACAATGGCACTGAAGAGTCACATGAATACACCTGACTGAATAAAAATAATTATTTATATAACAGCATTTATATCCAAGGATTGGTATCCTGGCTTCTCACTTTAAATACAAAGTCATATGTGAGAACAGTGCTTACTGTCAACACAGAAGAAGCCGGTAGTTCTTAGATCAAACATTCAGTTTGTTTTCTTATTTTGTCTGATGCTTAAGCTTGGTGCATGTGACATTACCAATAGGCTACAAATTCAGTAAGGTATCTCTGGAGCCACATGTTACAGGACTGGGACAACAGTGCGACGAATTTTGCGGAGTATGTATTGCACAGGCAGAACCATGCCAAGTGGCAAATAGGAAACACTTTAAGTATTTCCCTTCCTACATATTAAATTTCAGGTTTGATCTGCCAGTCCTTCGTCATGACAAACTCCCTGAGAATTCACCATGTTACTTGCAGACTGCACAACTGGAGTTACTAATAGCAGCAATAAAAATAAAAATGCTACAAACCTCACAATTTTCATTTTCAGTTGTCTTCCCAAACAGCAATTAATCTCCACAGAAAGAAACTATGCTTTCTCCACGTTGTTAGGCTCCAGGAAGATTTACCACAGCAGAATTAACCTTAAGCATAGCAATGATGTTTCCTTAAAGGATTTCTGTCATGGTCAGGGTAAAAAACCACAAGCTTTGTTCCAGTGTCCCAGAAAAAAAAGCTTCTCAAATCTGCTATGACAGATAACTGCAATATGATCATAACACAGAATAAGAAGTGGATCACAGAGCACTCCTTTCCCCACATGCAAAATGCTCTATGTGCAAGTACATAGAGTTAACTTCAATACAATGCTGGCTTCAGTAGAAAGGATTGCAAAAACAAATGTTCCTAAATCTGAGGCAAATTAAGTTGTCAAGTAATCATCACTGAATGTTCATACTTCCACTAAATCTATCAATGAAGCAACAACAAACTTGCTTATTTAAAAACATATATGCCAGTAAAAATAGAAAGGTAATTTTAAAATATTTTCCAGACTCTAAGCTTTGATTTTATTGCAGTGAACTATCTTGGCTTATTTGAGTACGAAATTTAGTCAATAAAAATATTGCTAGAATGAAACAAACCCTACAAGCTGTGCTGGCATTTGGTTTTGGTATATATTCATGTTGCTCAGTTCTGATATAACTGCAAGAAAAATAAAAACAATTATCTCTGTATATTCATTTTATAATGCTTTGTTGTATTTCCAGATGCATGAGAAGAGAAGGATATGGTCATTCAAGGTAATGAAAGTCTGAATGAATTTTCACATTTACCAGGTTAGAAGGTTTGACATAACATCTTTCTGTGCAAGGAATGACACCTGCTTTTGAACGGAAATGTAATTTTTTTGGAAGTACTTCACATAATGACTGATAAAAGACTCTGAACATGTCTTTTGAAATATGCCTCCCATATTGGATGGAAAACAGATGTCATCTTATAAGGGTGAAGTTATAATAATTTCTCATTTTAGCAGTATTTGCAATTATCTATGTAAATTCTCTCCTGTATTACATGGAGAAAACAAGTCATGCTCGCTGTGCTGAGGTAATGATACTACTTCACATGAGCAGTCCCAGCTCATGTAACACCTGACTTCTCCCAGAAAACCCTCAGTGCTGCCATGTAATGAATAATCACGTCTGAAGGTAGAGATAAGTTACCTGCAAGTTCTCCCTGGGGCAAAATAAGGAGGAACATTTCATTTCTGGCAAGCAGCAACTCCTGAGTCCCACTACGCATAAAGATCTCACTTAAGGTTTATGAAGCAGCAATGAGATGGCAGGAGAGACAGAAACCTTCAAGGATACAATCATTCCCTTCCACATGGACTGTTAATAAATCACAGAACTGCCTGGGTTGGAAGGGACCTTTGAAGATCACCTAGTCCAACCCCAAATGAAGGGTCATTCAAAGTAAGTATCTACAGAAATAAGGCAGGACAGAAGTTCTTTCCAAACCTCCATAATCAATGCAATAGCAGTTTCAATTTAATTTCTCATCAATGTAAATTGAATATAGAAAACTGGTTTCACTGTCTTGTGATCTCTAGCATTATGTCCATCATTTATCTGCCAGGACACTTCAAAAACAGAGATCCTGTGTTGCTCTTTACATTATGTAATTTATGTGTTTAATTTAACAGATTATGAGTAGGTTTTATCAAAGTATCAGGATTACTATTGCAGCCTGTAGGAGTTGAGCCACAGAAGTTGAGCAAACCCAAAACATTATCACTTGCTTTAATCCAGCATGCAGAGGCCTCAGTGAAAGGAGTCCCATTGTGCCAGCCACATCCAATCTTTGCATGCACAGCCTAAGCCACAGACTACAAAGCAGTTCCTGATGGAGCCTGCCAGCAGTGCCAGAGCACAGGTAGGACCAGTGTCCTAAACTCTACATTTTTGTGAAACACCCTTTCTACAGAGAAAAGCCAAAAGGGTGGGAGAAAGCAACACGTTTTTACAGCTCTCCTCACCTGGAGAGCAGTTTGAGTGAAGAGCAAATTGGATCATCTTCCACCTGGGTGTGATCCCACCACCACACACAGTCAATGGGAGCAGCAGTTACACCATCACAGCTAAGCCCATCAAAGGCAGAGCTAATACTTCACCCAGGTCTCCCAAGTACCTGGGTACTTCGCCGTATTCCAGTAAAGAAAACTGGAATAGGGTAATGAGGAACAAAAATCCATCCGAGCTGCTCCTTGCTCTCTTGATATCAGATGCCACAATGGTCACAATGCTGAATCTCACTTGCAGGCAACACTGCCCTAAGTGGTGTCAGGAAATTCAAAGGATGCCTGTGACAGAATTCAGCACAGCCTTTAGCGCAGTAAGCAAATGGGACCTGGGATGTTAAACACAGCTGACAGTTATGCTTGTCTTTAAATAGCAAATTCCCATTGTTTGGATTATTATATATCACTTTAGTTCCTAAGGAACTTAGAAGCCAATTTTTCCAGCCAATTTCTTATTCATCTTTAAGATTAGCTGCTATTTCATGACTGCTGTTTCTACTGAACTGCTGTCCACAGTTTGATGATTTTTTTTTCTCTTGAGTGGTCACCATTAATTTAGATCCTTATCATTCACGTGTGTAATTCAGATCATCTATCCGAACAATATTATACCCTCTTCAAAATATTGATACATCATCATTTACCCTCCCCTAAATCATAAGAATACGAGGTATCAGCTTTAGCACAGACTATTGAAGCTTTGCTCATTCTCACTTAATGAAAAGTTGAAGATTTTCTATGTACTTAGTCCTCTTGTTTTACTATTGTCTAGCATAATCCGATTGAGATCCAATAACCACCCAGTGTGGCCTTGTCCAGTGATACCAGGCTCTGGAGGGGAAGGACTGCCCACTGTGCACTGGAGCTCTGTAGGGAGCTTTCTGCATGTTGTAAATACATGTTGTTTGGGATAATTGTTAAACCACCTGAGCAACTGAAGACTGGTCATCTGGCTGGGAGAAGCAACACTTAATTGCATGAAGTACCCAGATGTGCTACTTGCGCTTAAGAAAGCCATCCTTCCCCTTCATGCTTGGTTCAGAAGTCAATGCTGAAGTCTTCTCCATCTTGTTTTGCAAATCTTCAACTTCATTCTCAAAAAAGACTGGGATTGAACTTGGCTCTAGAAACAAAATCATATTTGGGTTTTTCCCCCTGATTTCATATCCACTAGCACTCATATAACCAGCTGATTCCTCTCAGCACTGGACTAAAAGGTACTCCACACTCCTTCACTTTATTGTAGAGCTCTTCTCATTTCAAAAGAGCACTCTACCAGTAAGTTAGTGGTAAATTACCAACCCGTAGCCCAAAAAGCTCTTTTGCAAACCTTTTGCATTGCCCAGCTCTTCAAGTAACTTCTTCCCTCACTGTTTTAAACAGTATTACTTCCTGCAGAAGCAGAGGAGAAATGGATTCTAATAAAGAGCTAAGACAGAGTTCTTCATAGGACAGTGTTTGAATGCTTATTGAAAGTAATTTGTAATAAGTTGCTTACGCTCAAGCATACTGTTGGGTAGGAGCCCAATGATGACAGCATTCCTGCCCTAGCTAAAAGTACAGAAACCACTGATGCTCCTAGTTCCACAAGAGCATTTTTGTTCCTTTAGGGCTTAATTATTCTTGTACAGGGTAAGAATTTTCTTCTCTCTTTTCCCCCTTCTGTTCACTGAAAACTGAATTTAAAATAAAGTTTACTGTATATTTCTGAGAACACCTGGTTTTCATTGTTGGACATTTCTTTGTTTTTAGCATCAATAAAGGTCTGCCACTCTGTGCCATCACTGGCAGGCTCCCAGTCCGTTTGGCTAATACATTCACTTAGCATCACATACAACAATCAGACATATTCTTACTAGTAGGAAGTTGCATAAGAACAAAAGGCATGTGTGTGCTATCTAAGATTTCCTTGGAGTGAATTACACTGGATGAATTATTCGGAATTATTCAGAAAAAGAAATTGTTTACTATTCTATCATAACAGATGCTCCAGACAAAGAAGAGAGGAAGCTGTTGCAGCCTCTGACTGAGCCATAGCTTTTCACAGCTGAGCATGGTTGTGCAAATTAGCTGGTAAACTTTATGGAAGAACCCAGAAAGAAGCAATTAGAATTACAGTGCCAGTCAGAGAATCTGTAGTTTGTAATCAACCAAAATTGTGCCGTTTTCCATATTCTCTGCTGATAATGCAAATGTAACCTTTGAAGAAAACTGCTCTGCATGTAGCACATCCTGAAAGCAAGCAAAAACACTGAAGTCCAAACAAATAGCTTTGAGGATGGTGGGTTCTATACATCTTGGTCAATTCACATATGGGCATTACACAGATCGTGAACAAACTACAAAGTAGGCATTTTGGTCATCAGCACAAGTAACGGGGCAGAACAAGATTGAGCAAGCAAAACAAGAACAATTTAAAAACATGGACTGGCTTGAGACCGGGAACTAGAGAGGCCTTGCGGGAAAAACACTACAATCTGCATTGTTCAGGTTAGAGAAGACTCAAGAGAGTCATGACATCACCTTTCATATATGTGAAAGAATGCAGAAAAAGAGGAATAAAACAAACACCACCTCAGAACTCTGGAGACAAGACAGAGAGCAATGAAGTTTAAATGCAAGCAAAGGCAATATGTTAATCTTCTAATAGGAAGAATATGTAGGTATCAGAATGGATTGTCTAGGAAGATTGTAAAATTTAAGGTAATGTGATGATACATATTTGCCAGCTCACAGTTATGTAGAGGAGGTCCTCTATGCCACCAAATTGCCATGCAGTAAGAGGATGTGTGAATACCTTACAGATCTCTTACAGATTCTTTACATCTAAATAGCTTTCCAGGTCATCAAATTAATTGTCAGAGTTTTTCAAGACTCCCCCTTACATCATTTAGGGGTTCACTTTGCTTTATCACAAATTAGTAATACAAATTCCTGTCTTTCTTATTCCAGGGACAAATCATACCATAATATTTATCTGTCCTCCCAAGATTTAGGGTTTGTTTGGATTTCTTTTCTTTTTACGTGATTCTTCTAAACACCATTCTCTGCATTTGGTTTAGGTTTTACTTATTAATTTTTGCAAGGATAGCTCAGTTGCCCAGAGTACCAGTTGGAAGCTTATAACATGAAGTGAATATTCAGCTACATTATATGGCACAGAGATATGAAGTTCATTGATCCATGAAACAAATTAAATAGAAATAATTGCTTTCTTTTTCACTGACACTGTTGCAAGCTTTTTCCCCTCCATGTCTTGATGTGCATTACTGGATGCAACAAAATTTCTCAAGATGAAGAAGGATAAATGTCAAACATATAATGATGAAAATACATAAAGATGTTCCACAGCATATGCGTCATTGCTTTGGCAAGGAAAGAATATTTGCTATTGAATTTTATTGCCAAAACTCTGAAATACTGGCTAGTCACTAAAACTTTTTATTATTTTTGAGATGTCTTCATTAATACTGTATACAGATAAGTCACAGTGGGCAGCACATAACCACAATTCCAGCTCTACGACATGGATCAGAGAAATATTCTTGAACAAAACTTTTCTGTAGTCTGGGCCTCCAAAGATTAGAGACACATGAGCATAAACAGCAAAGACTAAGCTAGCAAATGGTAAACATTTGATGCTCATATCTGATTTTGTTTGCTATACCCTACTATGTATAGGCCAGTCATTCCCTTAGAAATGTAGGTATTTTGCTTATGGGATAGGTTTTAGACAATCCTCTAGGGCTTTCTATCCCATTCTTGCAGTGGCTACAAAAGAAAGTAAAAATTAAAGAATTTGTCCAACTACTAAGATACTTCAGTAGTTCAACCACTTTCAGAGGCAGGCCATTACTGCTTCCTACACCTGACGCCAGGCCCACATGTGCACATCTTTTAGCTCAATTCCAAAAGAACCAGAGGAAATATCATAAAAGACACAGAGAGTCTGCCATGGCAGTATCTAATCTAAACTGGGATACAGGAAACTTGGACACAAATTTTGGGCAGGATCAAGGTTCAGTCTTTTCCTCTCTCATTCTAGACCAGCAGTTTCCAAGCAAGGAGGTGAATCCACATCACAGGAGGTAACCCAGGAGGAATCAGTGATGCCAGTGCTGCAGGAGGAAGGCAGGCTTAGATGATGGATTGCATTCTCCCTCAGCTGGGAGAGGACCAACATCCTCCCTCAGCTGGGAGAGGACCAACACTGCCATGGGAGGCACACAGGGTTCCAGGCGCATTCGAGGCTCCTCATCCCTAGATGCCATAAGCATTATTAGCCCCAGGCACATGCGGATGGGGGCCTGTCCACCCCCCCTCATTAGCATGATGCACACTGGCACATCTCCCACACCAGACTGTGGGATTCCCATGAGAGAGTCATGATTATCCTTCTGCCAGCTGTTGAGGGGTGAATCCACCCATACAGTTATGCTAACGCAGAGTTGGTCTTACAGGTAGCCAAATCCAACCATGTTTCCTCAGGAACTTCCCTTGTGGTTCTATGCACATAATTTAACAGAAAACCCCTTAAATCCTAGCCAGAAATTTCCCTGCAGTCACTGAATGCCCTAGCACAGAAGTATTTCGTAAGTCCACTGTTGCACTCCACAGCAGTTGTGCTGTTGAACAATCTCAGCATGTAGCCACATACTTCACAGCTTCCTATCCTGGGCTGGGCTCAGCTGGGACAACATCCATACTGAAGAGAGGCATTTCAGCACTTGCTCCAAGCAATGCAGACAGACTGTCACTTCAGTTACTGCTATGACCGAAGGCTTTTCCCATATCCAGTTATCGCCTTCCATGACGAGCAGCCATGTAAGAGCTACTGTCTCCTCTGGTAGCTTCCTTCAGCCCACCAGCAGCACGGTTGGTATTTTGCCCAGATTATACTTCACCTAATGAGCTCAATACAAGCCATGAGGTGCTGGTTCCTCCCACTCCTTTTAGTCCCACATCCACGAAGACAACATTCTCCTCAGTTCAAAGCAACTCATCTCTCTTGACAAACTTTCTTCTTGGTCTCACATAACCTGCAACGAATAAAGAAATAAGAAAAGAGAACCTCTCAATGCCCCGTAAGGCACACACACTGCTCACACCAACTGTCTTCACAAAAGAAGAAGAGGAACAACCACCACCTGCTGCATGCCACAAAGCAACACAGCTGATTGCTTATGGTACCCCAAGTCCAGACAGATGAGCAGGGCACGAGAAAGCTAAGAACTTAAAAAAAAGGTGCTGATGTCCAGGTAGCTAGATTGTCAGCATCAAGCACTCTTGACACAAATATTGCTCTCAATTACAGTGTTCAGAAACCACTGGCACTGCTTCCCTTCCCCTAGATACAGAAAAGAAAATAATCTTAAGCAATAACGGGTGTACTAGCAAAAAAATCTGAGGGTATAGGTCATTATGTCTTTCCATCCATAACCACAGCCTCGCTGGGAAATGTGCACTGCATTGGTAGAGTACATTCAGTTCACCCTTGTAAGTGTATGGGGCTATCTCCACAGGAGGTGGCAGCTCACCTGGAGCTCAAGCAACTTCATCAGCAAAGCAACATGAACTTCCTTCACCATAAAGAAACCTTCATTCTGTAAGTGAGCAGAGACACTGTGAGGTACCAGGTCTTCAACACCTGAAACTGCTGTGACAGAAACTGTAACAGAGACTTAAAGATGTTTTACAATGTGGGATCCACAAAAAAAAAATATATATATATATAAGCACTTCAGATACAGTTGGTCTAAGCAAGAGATTTTTATCTCTGGTTTTCTCTCTGCCTCCCTTTCTCATCTTCTTTGCTGTAGATCATGTGCAAATTGCTGTGACCTTTGAAACAGATCAATGAAGAGGAAATTTAGGGGCCAGCATAAAGGGATACAAAATTATGATGATGCCCTACTAAACCATCCAGAGAGGTCAAAGTGAGAAGAACAACTTTATCCTTTGAGGTTGCTTGTAACCACAGGAAGCTCCATTAACTCCTGACAGTACATCATAAAACATAAGCTCTTGCACTGTGGGATAGATGTAGAGCAGGCTCACACCAGGAGAGACAGCAGCTGTTTTGTGACAACAGCCACTGTGCAACAACCTCGGCACTGCCTCTGGGTCACAAAGATGCTCAAATTTACCAGCAGAATTTACAGTCACCTGGGACAGCATCAGTTGCAGTGTCAGGCATGAAAGCCAGAGTTAATACCAAAGAACTGTCACAAGCAACAAAACGCCCTGTCTCTTGCATGAATTAATCTCAGACTGGATATGCTGGATATGGCATCATTACTTATCCTGGGTTTGGAACCCAGAACTGCCGGGACTGGCTGTTAAGGTCTTCGTAACTAACCCACCAAGACCCCTCATTACAAACCCTTTGGTTTAAATCTAAGACATAAAAGAGACTGTAATAGCATCTTTAAGGAAACAAATTACACAGGCTTCAGGCTGTAGCTGTGACAGTCCATGACATATGATCAAATAAATTCTTATTCTGGGAGAACTGATTATCATAAACTGAACCATAACTAAAAATTCACTCAGAAAAACACATCCTTGCATGCCTCTAGGTTTCCACAAAACTCCTCCAGGGATTTTTCAAACCTAAGATCTTTCAATATTTCTGTTTAAAACTGAACACATTAAAAATATTTTGGAACAAACTGCACAAACGGGATACATCTAAATTACATCAAATTTTTTGATGGTGAGTAATGACAGTTTCACAGAAATCTGTGTTACAGAATATTTGTCAAACTCTATAGGAGTTGCAGGTATATTCAGATACATCTCTTTGCAACAAGTTCAAACACATCATCTGCTGGATGCAGAACACTGGGGCAGCTGTGGTAAAAAAATAAAACCATTAAACGTACTGTATCACAAGTAAAGATGAAGATCTTTATTGTGATCCCATTTTATCACCTTCCCTTTTTTTCCCTTCCCATAACGTAGCTCTAGAATCATGCAAACTGTGTTGTTACCAGGCCACAAAAGCAAGACATGCTGCTTTTTTATTGGTGAAGTTTAACTGCAAATTCCATACAGGCCAGCCCTGCCTGTCTTTGCAGCAGGGTATTTGTCATGTGCCTCCTTTCAAACACTTCCTATTGGCAATCATCTTTTCCATATACGGGCTCAAGAACTAAAACTGCACTTCAGAAATGAAAAATTGATTTTAGCTCCAAAAATCTGACTGTGCATGAAAAAAAACCAAAAAAAAGAGTAAAGGAAAACATCCCTATCTCTAAAGGCTGCTTTAAACATGAAAAGTGTTTGGAGCTTTTTTTGTTCACTTGTTTTCACATTGCTTATGTCTCTTCGTGTTTCTCAGGATGATGACAGTCACTTTTTGAGATACGCTTTGTCTCACACTGACTGCTGGGACTGTCTGCTAAAGTCTTCATAACTAACTCACCAAGACCTCTCATTACAAAACCTTTGGTTTAAATCTAAGGCATAAAAAGAAATCGGTTAGGCAGATGCAAGACTGACATTATCTAAAGCTTATTAGAAAAGTATTTTTAATAGTCATGATAGGAATAAAGTTCATTATCTTCTAACCCACAGGTGGCATTGGCACAAAGTATAAAGGGGAAGAACAGGGTTACAACAGGTTTCATGTTTTTAACTGGATTCAGTAAGTGTTTGTGTGGGGGGTGTCAGAAAAATTCAAGTGATCTTTAACCTACATATTTTTGCTGCCTGTATGTTCCTGTTATGATAATAAGCAAAATTGGTTGCTGCAGGGTGCTACCTGCTGCATTATCGGAGAGGGGATGCCGAGTTAGAAACGCATGGGCATTGCATCCCACCAGTAATTCAAGCCCCATTTTCCTCTTGCAAAATCTCACCTTCACCTGCAAAAAATCCTTACCCAAAAATACTAATTTTCTCTAATGGCTTCTTTCAAGTCACCTATTATTTTGCCTTAGAACATGTGTTTTCCTTTTGAAAGAAAATGCCTCAGGAACTATGATGTCAGTTGAAGATTTATGGCTTATATACACTCCGGCCTGTGACACTGGGACAATTAATTTTTTCCTTGTAGGCATTTCTTGGAAGGTACCTGTTTCCCTGAGGACTGTATGAAATGTTATTAATACTAACGAGTCAGATGCCCTAATGGCAAAAGGGAATAAACAATACTATGTTAGAAGATTAAGGGCACCTTTCATTGTTTTCACTAAATCTCTTTGAAGTCCTATTGTTCAAAAAAGCCTGCAAGAAATTCATGTATCTCTCCCACGAGAATTAGTCAACAATTACTCTGCTTCCAAGAGAAATTTATTTTGAGTCAATGTTTTTTAAATCTATCTGTTCATCAGGCTTACTCATGCATTAAGGATGATTTTCAGTGTTCAGTAGAAACTCCTGAAACAAGGAGCAATTAGAAACATCTGATTTCATGATGCATTTTGCCTCCAGCAAACCAAGCAACTGTTTCCACAAGGAAAATGCAAAGACTCTCCGTCTTCCAAGCAGTTATTAAGTGTACAGCAGAAACAGCTAAATTTCAAAAGCTGAAATACAACAATAACTTGGCTCGCTATGAAAGTTGTCAAATGACTGGATTCAGTTGTACAACAGTAGAATAAACATAAACATTAACTCAGCTCAACTCAACCAAGTGAAAAAATGTCTAACAATACAAGCAAGAGCACCCAGCCAAGGGTGGTGCAAGTCAGAAAGTCCTAGCTTTGCCCTGGGTTTCCTGCCTAGATTCAGGCAAGCTCTGCAATTGCTTTTCTCCTGTCTTGAAAACTGGTGATAAGGTCCATCCCACAGCCACAGCTTGCGAACTCACTAAGTAAGCTCTGGGTGGTGTGAAACGACGTAAAGGGCTACTGAGTGTTACTTAAGAATGAACATTAAGAAGTTAATGATACCTTTTATCGGTGCTAAAAATCAGGCACACGTATACGTGTTACACTGCTGCAGGGACTTAGACCTGCTAAAGTCAATGGGCTGCTGCCATGAGCCCATCTTCTGCCTCTGACCCTCTCCTGCAACCTGTGGCCTGAACACAGAAGAAAAGGGAGAAATATGCAGGTATGTGGAGTTCAAACAACCCCCTCTGATACAGATCCAAACATACGAAATGCCCAGTCTCGACGACAGAAAAACAATTTGGCCTTTTCCTTTTGCAGACAATGATTAGCTCACCAGCTTGCCATAGTTTATTAAAGATCAGAGACTAAAGGCGATTTATAAACAGCTTCTATCCCTAGCAAGAAAATAAAAGAAATTTCAAACAGTTCTTTCACCAGTGTTTCAGCTGGTGATAGTTAAATAATAAGCAAAACAGGTCTCAGCAATATCCAGTCTTTTCTATATCCTGGTTAATGGCTGCTGACACTCTAATTTCTTAGGCACGATCTGTAACTAATAGTTATAAAACCACAGCTTTTCTTAGTCAAATTACACAGCACAGATGAAAGGGAGCTAATCCACAAGGCTATACAGATACTACATTGCACTTTTCATTGAAACCATAAAAGATGGCCTGGCTAGGAAAAGTGAAAAATTAAACACCATGGCTTGCTTATCTGTTCTTTCTGCTTGCCACAACAAGGAAAAAGATGCACATGGGGCAAAGGAAGCAATCTTTAGTCTTGGAAAAGCAGTTCTTACAACTTCACCTTTTCGGTTCTGCCACATAAACAGATGGAGAAATGTTATGCCACAAAATAGATCTACTTCCCCTCCTTGTTTTCTTTTGTGATTTCATTTCATTTCTGTCTTGTCCAGATACAGAGAATTAGCCCTGTGG
Source organism: Nestor notabilis (assembly GCF_000696875.1). Lineage (NCBI taxonomy): Eukaryota > Metazoa > Chordata > Aves > Psittaciformes > Psittacidae > Nestor > Nestor notabilis. Next base: position 41,707 of record NW_009910005.1, read on the forward strand.
ACACATCAAGGCAGGTAATTTTCATAGGTGAACAGTCTGTCTTGCAGTAGCATGGGCAGCTTTCCTCAAGGGGGAAATGTCAGCATAATTCATCAGCAAGTAAACAAACAGGTCCAATGGGCAAGGACTAAACGCACTACCTGCTTCCTTCTCAACCATCGCTCAGAAAAAGAGCCAAAGGAAAGTAAAGTGGAAGCAGACAGCAGCCTCGGATGCTAAAATAAATGTAATATTTTAAAATAGTGTCGTGGTTTAAGCCCAGTCGGCAACTTGGAACCACGCAGCCGCTCGCTCACTCCCCCCTCTTCCTTCCTCCCCCCGCTCCCGGAGGGATGGGGAGGAGAATCGAAGGAATGTAACTCCCACGGGTTGAGATAACAGCTCTCCAGTAACTAAGGTATAATACAAACCACTACTGCTACCAATAATAATGATAAGAGGAATAACAAGGGAAAAGGACACAACTGCTCACCACCCGCCAACCGATACCCAGCCCGACCCGAGCAGTGATCTGGATCTTCTGTGTAACTCCCCCCAGTTTCTATACGGGGCATGACGTGCTGTGGTATGGAATACCCCTTTGGCCAGTTTGGGTCGGGTGTCCTGCCTCTGCTTCCTCCTGGCTTCCCCTCCTCTCTGGCAAAGCATGAGACTGAGAAAGTCCTTGGTCAGAGTGAACATTACTTAGCAACAACTAAAAACATCGGTGTTATCAGCGTTGTTCCCAGACTGAAAGTCAAAAACACAGCACTGCACCAGCTACTAAGAAGGAGAAAAAATGACTGCTGTAGCTGGACCCAGGACAAATAGAGAGAGAAAGAGAGGAAAAAAGACAAAGTCATTCTGGAAACAAAATTGGAAATAGGATTATCTTTACAGAGAATGCTGAACTAGGATGTGCTCCATCTGAACACAAGAGTGGAGTATTAAGCTTCCTAAAATTAATCTGGAAATGTTAAATAGCTCCATCAGCAGGGTGTAAATCTGCAACAGTTACTGCAGTGGGAGCCATAGCAGTAAGCATCCTCATCAGCTGGGAGGTGGAAAATGAGACACTTCTCAAAGCATCCTGTAATATGGCTGCTGAGAGCATCCATGGACTGGACTCAAGAATCCCAGAAAACTTTTCCATTCCTGTGTCCTGTGAGAGCCCAGTGCTCACCTGTTCTGCATGTGTACCACTGTGGTTATGCATGTTTAGCATAGCATAAATGAAAATGAACCAAGGCTTTCCTTACAGGGCAGAGAGGAAGAGACAGCTCTTCCAGAGAGTTCATGGTATATATGTGTGAGTGGTGCTGTGGCTTCCCACCGTCGGCAAGGGAATAGTCATCCTCCACTCAGTAGTAAGCACCATCCACCATCCACCTTTCCAACTGACATTTGCTGCAATTTCATTGTATTCTTTAAACTCTGTGAAAGTCTTCATGAGCCTCAGAAGAGTCAATTATTTTCCCCTTAATTATTGAAAGAGCCAGAATGGGCTGCTTTGCCATTCAAATAAAGTTTCACATTCTACAACTAAAATACATTAACATCACCTAGAGTCCTTCCCACTTGCTTGTACGGCTTCATACATCATTGATCAGTTCACTACCTGGGCATTTCACAGGAGTTCAACAAATTCACCACTGAGCTAGGGAACCAGAAACATCTCTAAATAGAACTAGGACAGAGAAGTATTAAACGACTGGGTTTAAGATGCATGGAAGTGTGTGACGGAAGCCCAAGTCTCCTGACTTACAGCCTCATGTAGTCACAGCACCACCACCATGTGACAACAATTGAGTAATGACATCAGCAATGAGGTCATGATCTTCTAGTGATATTTTCCATCTCCCACACACTGAGACCCTTCCCCACTCTGGTCTTCTGCCACTGCACAATTGCCAACAGCAACTCACTGTTCTGACCAGTTCCACAGAAAGGGAGTAAACAGCATTGTGAATCAGTGAAACAACAACAAAAAAAAGATACATATACAGTAATTTATTCTCACAATATCACTCTGTTGGTGTCTTGCTTAGACTGTAGCCCCTTCAGAGCTGAACCAAACAACATTTTCTATCTTGTTTAGCACACTGTGGACACCAGTAGAGATGTTTAAAGCCTGTTGCAATGCTCAACCAGATAGCAGCCAGAGAAATTAAGGGGAGCTATGCAGCTGAATCTTTTAGTCATCCATTTATGCTTCTCCTTCCTCATAAATCAAAGGACAGGAAAGCAATTTAATCAGAAATAAACACTGAATTAGCAGTACAATTCAGCTCCTTAGGTTCTTTCCTCATAGCTTCTGATAAGTACCGTCAGCAAACAACCAAACAGCCAAAGAAAAAAATAAAGAAAAATTTAAAACCCCTGTATCACTGTGCTGCAGATTTCATGAAGTCCTGAAACGGACCATTCTTCTAGTTCAGTGCAGTCTGGTTAAATAACTGGATTTTCAATTTCTTAATAAGGATCTGATACTCGTTGTATTACTGCAAAGCTCAGACATTTCAGACTATCTAAAATATTTGTTACATACAAATATGCAGTCCAACCACAATGATGCAGCTGGATCTCCTTCACCCAGCGTTCTGTTCTGATGCAATATGTAAATATGCTTGCTAAAGGACACGGCCAGAAGGTCAGTGTGATAGCTTAGTAAAAATATAATAGAAACAGGCAATAGCTACAAAGGGAAAAAAAGCAAGCCAACTATAAAGAATATAGTAATTAACACCTAAAGTATTACTGTAAAGATTAAAGTCTCCACTGCCTTGGAAAATGGTGCTTCTCACGAAAAATGCAGCCAGAAAATAAACCATCCCATAAGAGCAAATAAAACATTTAGGAGCACAGAAAGCCTGTAACAAAGGGCTGGAAAGATTAAAAATATTCAAAGAACAATTAATGAGAAGATAGGCAAGAGATGTGTGAAAATAACAAATGCCATAAAATCAGCCCTTTACCCTCACTGAAAACTTAAACATCAGGATACACAAACATACTAATAAAAACTAATGTATTCTGTGGGAGTGGCAGAAGGTTTCCCATGGGATTATCTTGGGGAAGATACTGTAAGAAGATACCATAAAGGCTAAATATTTTTCAAGGATTTCCAAAAGACATCATTTTCACAGAAAAACATAAGCCTTTAAGTAATATTGGGCATGCTAAGAAGCAGCTGAGAGATTAAAAATTATTTTTCTGTAGTGCCTATTGGTTAGACAAACTTTCCCCTTCAGCATCTGACAATGGTCTCAGCCAAAGAGCGAGCACCGTGCTTGTCTGCACGCCCCATTTTATAGCAAGTCTTACTAACTGCCTCTGGCAATAAAAAAGTGGTGAACCTGCATCAGAGTTTACACCAAAGAGATGTAAACAACAGGCAAATTAGTATATAGTTCACAAGAGGCTTGCAAAGAAGAGCATATGTGCTGTGCTTTCAGCTGCCAACACCAGCCTGCCTGGCCATTGGGGCTGGCTCTAATGCACCTGGCATCTCCAGCAAAAAATCCCTAAGAGCACTGGTCACTCAGTAAAGAGCAGCTCTTTGCTGTCCCCATGCTTCCAGATTCAGCTCCATGCTCCCTGAGAGCCAGTATCCATCCTGTGGATAATTATGCTATTACACCTAGCACACTTAAAAATTAATTACTGCTCCTCTGCAGTAAGATGTCATAATTAAACTCTTCTTTTCATTTAAGGATGAATTTAAATGATGGTTTGATGGCACTGCAGTACAGAAGCATTCACAAAGGCAATGCTGACCTCAGACCTTTGGGATGGGTTTTGGCCACATAATTGCCAAGGGCTTCCTACAACATCAAGATTTTGGCCTCCAGCAATATACATCTATAACCACCTCAGCTTTCAGCACTAGCGGCTGAAACACATGCATGGATGATGACAGATACCTCCTCAAGGAGAAAAAAGAAGTCTTCAGGATTTTTTTCCCCCAAACTGAGCCTATCTTTCTCTCACACACGCCAAGCAGTGACCCAGCCTTCATGACTGACAACAGAGAAGAATAAGTTGACATTTCCTGACCTTTAAGAAGCATTCGCTAATCAGCACTAACTGCATGATTTCACTCATCATGTTACTTACTAGCTTAGCTATTAAAAAAAAAAAGTAAACTGAAATTCAGTGTATTTTGCTCTTTCTGGAATACTATAAGCACTGAACTGTTCTCAGTGCTGGGACTATGTGTCTTCAAGAGAAAGGGAAGCTCTGGTCTGCTGTTTGCATTCAGCTCCCACTGGATAGGACATTAATGTACATATATTAGAAAGGTGGATTTATTAGCTAGGTTTAAAGAAAAATACCGGGTTTTGGTCAGAATGGACAGCACAATTTTTGCTGTTCTTGTTGTTTTAATTAAAGCCTAAATAAAACAGTAATTAAAATTACAGATACTCCAAGATACTCCAAGAGTAAAACAGATACTCCAAGAGCAAAAAGGGTTCAGTTTGACTCCATATATGCAGTGTAAACATAATCATAGAGTCAGCCACACTAAAGAAGTATGTCTTCAGTGTAGACAGAGCATGGGACTGCAGTTTACATACAGGCATAAAGATAGTTCTGAACAGCCTAGCATAGCTCCTTATCACACTGCCCCCAGAGCAAGGTGAACATCAGAATTGGCTGGCTCTCTAGGTGTTTAGACAGGACCCTAGACAAGCTTTGCAACTTGTATTAAACTCTGCATTACCGTGGTTGATCATTCTCATACCCAAATAGACAGTTCCAGACAGCACCCAGTGCAAGGACCATCTTGAATTCAGCATGCAAGAGGGCACTAACACACTCAGTCTCATTCAGGGCACTTGTATGCCTAACTTACTGCAAAGGAGGTTTTTGGCAGTTCAAGCAAAGAAAAAAGCCTCAGAGAAAGTAAATGACTTATTTCTTTCTCCTGAGGACTATCTTCAGCTGAAGGTGAAGCTGACTGGAGATTACTCGCAGGGAAATCTATTCTCACAACACTGCTCTTGGGTGAATGAGGTCTTGTGATGGATCTTCCAGTGTTACCGTGGCACTCACCATGCTCTAGATATCCTCTCAGCACTTCTTGATACAAACAAATGAGAAGGAGTTGGTACAAAGCACCAGGCTTTAACCCAAACCCTACCTACACCACCACTGCCTGCCAGTATCATATTCAGAGTCCTGCGAACTGATTCACCCAAAAGATAGCAATGCTCTCAGCCCGCAGACCAGAGAAGAAGTTAGGGAGAAAAAAAGTCCAGCTAGGCAGGATGGAAGAGCATGATCTCATTTTTTGATGGTACAGATGGTGGGAAAAGGAAGCAGGAAGGTCCTCCAGTTTCCTTGTCTGGGCAGCGACAGTAATGGTGTTTAAGGGAAGGCAATATTCCACACTGATATATTTCACATAACTACTGTTGTATTTGAACCAAGCAGCATGCCAGGCAAACCAACACTGGTGGATGTTTTAAAGTACAGAAACAAAGCTGTGGAAAACTGAGAAATAATGTTCAACTCCCAAGCAGTGGGCTGGAATACTTGGAAGTGGTATTAACAAGTACCCCTGCTCAGGAACTCTCACAATGGCAGTATCCTCTTGCAGTTAAAGATATGTTAGACATTCATACTAGATTTGCAACGGGAAACCAAAACCTATAACAAAAGCTGGGAATTTACAGTTACTTTTCAGCAGTCCTGTCCTCTTTTAAAATCTCTGCAGTTCGTTCTTGTAAGTATTGCCATTTGTCGCCTTTATTCACATTTTTAATGAAAACAAATTCTAATGTGATTTATTGCTGAGTAAGGGTGCAAAGTCACTATCCTTGAGGAGCTAAAACCCTCTCTGGCTACAGCTCTGTATAAAAATGACTGTTACAGCCGAACCCAGGACACTCTGTCAGAATAGTTTTACATGTTCTGTCTGCCCTCCTAAGTAGACGCCTAGAGAGATGCATGTAAGGGGCTATGCTAGTCTTCAAAACCTGCTGCCTTCCTGCAGAAGCTATCAACACAGTACCAACAAATAAGCAGCATTTGGGAAGGCTGTTCCACTGGCTATTCACTGGTCCATTAGGCAACAAACTGTTCCAGCGAGGATTCCTCTTCCATGCCTGTAAGAAAATCACGTCCATGGATTCATCCTCTTCTCTCAGTATCTCCATTCCCTTTCTGTGCATTTCCTTCCTCTAAAAACATATTAAATATCTTTCTCCATCTTCCCTTACTTTGTCCCACTAAATTCAGATCACCAGACATTATTCCACACTTCTCAGATGCACCTAACAATACTTCATTCACAATATTTCCATTAGCTTGTGTCTTAACAGACTGGTTCACATAGTCAAGATTATTTTTCCTGTATATATGGCTTAATATTTATGTTCATCTATGCTGTGTAGGTTTATTGCTTCTTACATGTAGTATTACTGATGAAATAGGAATGCAAGACTGTTACTTTTTACACAAACCATTGGAAACTCAGAGCCTAAATCAATACGGAACTAAGAGAGAAATTATATCCCTACTCCATGGTCACACGGACTGGAAGGTAAACAAAAAGTAGGATTAATCACCTTAAAAACAAGAAGCTGGACACTCAGTACCCAGTACATCACCTCTGACTCACGATCACTGCAGAAACACATCTGATGGGAGAGAACCAGGAGTGCCTTAGAAACATAATGAGGGAAAATTGACAGAGAAGGCAGCAAGGAACACAGATATATACCCTGTTGAAAGGAAGGGAAATGAAAAATTAATTCCCACCACTGTGACAATTACAAGCCATGGCCACATAAACCAGGGAACAAACCAAGGCAATATAACTTCACAGTGTCACTAGCTGCCACAACCCATCGGACACCATAGCATAGTGGCAAGCCAGAATGAAGTTTCTGAGAAGTTGCTGGATTTCAATAGTGGAATTAAAGTTCCTATTTCTCCATTCCTTGATTTCTCATGAAGACAAAGCATTCCAATTTAATTCTGCATTTATTTACACCATGTTTTGGGACTTTATTTTGATTTTAAACAGCAGCGAAGTAATTGTAACCACCAACATCCTGAGATGAAACTTTTGCATCACACCTCTCTCTGTGATCTCCTGGATTAGCTCAGCCTGATGGCTTTTCTCCAGAACTAATGATTTTTTCCCTTATTTTTAACTCATTTCCTTCATGTCCTTTGTGCACAAAACTATAAATGACTGTTTTTAAATAAACTGCATTACTTTTGCAATACACCTTGATCCCACAATCCCTCTTGAAATCACCAAGTGTACTCACTAAACAATGCATGTCTCAGCTAGAGCAAGCATACCACAGTCCACCACATTTGATGAGTCTAATTAAAGTTTTCCAAATGGGATATGCAAACTGATTATCTGCTCTACAGAGTTTCAGCAGGAGCAGG
>NW_009910005.1:49126-55389 GCF_000696875.1 Nestor notabilis
GCAGGTGTTTAACTTTCCTGAAATTAGACTTACTTGACTGCATGTCCAAATTGTGCTTTAAGTATCTTTAATTTCCCCTTTTTTTAAATAAAAAAAGGGCTTGTACTTTATTTAATTTTATTTTTTACAAATTGGCAATATAATTTTTAACTATCTGTTCCTGTTCTACATACATATTTAAACAGAGTTCTTCTTTCCCTCAATAAAAAAATTAAAAATTAAAACAATGGCTTGGCCTCTGTGTACCAAGGCAAGTCCTACACTCACTGTCAAGGGAACTTGCCTTGTCATACTATATTTCAGCACATCCCTTTTCTTCCAGATTTTCAAGACCTGAATAAAAATGAGGAGCTATTACACGGCCCAGAATAAAAAGAGATTACTCTGTGTATTCTCTTAGAAATGACGTTTGATGCAAATCAGCGCATTTTAACAAACAGATTTGTTCTTCAGCTTCAGCATATTTGATTTGACTCCACATAAGCTTCTGGACATATTTCAGATTAATTCCCTGTACTCTTTTGGCCACATCATTTCAGTGTACCATAAAGATCACAGTAAAGCTTCAGCAGAATGTAAGGAGTCCCATGAGGCCATAGCTCTCCCCAAAGAGCACAATTCAGACTTAATTTCAGAAGGAACCAGGTAGGATTTACATTTCTGAATATACATATTACAAATATGTGGCCATTCTTCCAGCAGTGTTTTGTCCTGGTTGCACAGAAGTATCCTTATTGCCAAGATATATAAGCAATCAAAAGGAAAGTTCAGCATCTGGGATTCTTTATTTGTTTCTTTTTTAAACACATAGTGTGTATTCAACCCACTGCACATTTCTAATGCCTTAGGGGGAAGTTTTCTCTATTCTCTATTCTTTGTCTCAGAAGACAAAAAGAAAAGAAACTCCCTTTTTCCTGGAGTTTCTCAAGTAGAAACATTTCCTCTGCTGGGATAAGAACAGCTGCAGTTACTGTCTCAAGAGTGCTCCCTGTTTGCATTACTGTAAAAGATAGTATCCCTTAAGAGAGATAAGACTCCAGGATATGAATCTGATGATCTTTAAAGCAGAGGGTATCATGCCTCTGATAGACAGCTTGATTTCAGCTCCTTTTCTCTAGATCACAGATTAAAAGTAAACCACAGCAAAACACTAGTCCATCAATGACAAATACACCAATGCCCAGAAAACACTTAACTACCACTATCTTTGTCAACTGTTACATTTCATAGCATTCCTATCGTACACATTCCTGCCCCCAGGCTCAGTTATATTCCCCACTACTTCCAGCCCCTCACCACAGCAGCATTTTTTTGCCTTTCATAGGAAAGCATTGGGTGAGGCAGAGTCAAACTTTCATGTTTGTTTCATTGTAAAGGTCTGAAACCTTTGAGTTTTCTATTTCCTTTACTATACACTGTTGAAATACTTTTACAAGGCCAAACTGAACCACAGTTCATAGGCTATGGTAAATTTGATCTTGATTCCATCACTGAATTCTCAGAAATTAATTTTCTTATCTCTAAACCACAGAATATGAATTAACCCGATTGCAGAGCATTCATCTTACATTAAGATGACCTAGAAGTCTAAGCAACAACCTTTCTTCTTTTGCTACTAACACACACAGAGAAATCTGTTGACCTGCTATTTAGAGCACTCTTCATTTTCTACCCACCAGTCATAGCATTCCTTGGACACTCTATTTGTCATTATGATTGAAAAGTGATTTTAAAAAAATATCTGGAAAAATGCCTGTGCAAAATCCACATCAATGTAATGATTCAATACACGTGTTTATCACACGAAAGTAAAAATTTTACTTGTCTGCCATTATTCAGTTTTAATCAAGACTTTTTCAGGAGGCTGGATGAAGCTATTTTCTTTAAAGCTGGTTTTGTATCTCCCCTATAAGAAAGGTTTTACATAACAATATATTAAAATACAGCTGGAAATGCTATGTTTTATTAGGACTAGATGTTCAAAGTTATGACTATGCACAGGCTACCAGGGGATAGCAGGAGAGGGATGTCAGATACCTTCATTGACACATTCCAACAACACATCTAGAGACATGAAAGCATCTGACAGTGAAGGTGTACAGGCACATCACTGTTGCAAAGGTAAATTACCCCAGCTAAAACCGAAGAACTCTGGGCACTTAACAAACCATACATGCAATACCCACCTGCTACATATTTGCATTTATGGACACATCTGCATATAAGGCACTTTAAGAAAATCTTTCCCCTAAAGCTTTTGCCCTATTAGATTTCCTGCCAGAGAGCTGCAACGTGACTGCGCTGTCGCTACACGGATGCGATCACTCCAACACAGGTGGTTTAATCAGAATCTCTAAGACAGGAAGGTACTTCTTGGTCATCTGGACCAACCTCTGCTCAAAGCAGCATCAGCCATAACAGGATACTCAGGATTGTGTCCAGTCAAGTTTCGAGTATCTCCAAGTTTCTCCTCAGCCTCTCTGGGACACCTGTTCCGGCACTGACCACACTTACAGTAAAAAAGGTTTTTTCTTATGTTTTAGTAGAAACTTAGCAAATTTTCTGGATTTCAATTTGTACCCACAATTTCAACTTGTTCTGCCATAAGACAAGAATGAGAAGAGCCTGCCTCCATCTTCTTTGCACCCTCCCTTCAGGTATTTATACACATTGACGAGATCCCCCCTGAGCCTTCTCTTCTCCAGGCTGAACAGTCCCAGCTCTCTCAGCCTCTCCCCATGTCAAATGCTCCAATCCTTTCATCATCTTTGTGTCCCTTTGCAGGACGCCCAGGATATTTTCTACAAACTGTTTGTTCATTCAAGCAGGTCTCCTGCCACATGAGCTTGTTTTTCTTGTCAGCATGGACCACTCTTAAGCTTGGAGGTGATCCTTGAAATGTCAGCCAGCTGTCCTGGAGACTGTATTCCATGGGTTATTAATGCCACTGCTAGCCCAGATACACCTATTCCCCTGACCAAATCACCTAACACACTGGCAGCAATAACTGGCCTGCCACAAATGCTGTCTTAGGAAGAGGTATCAAACTCAAGGTCCAACAACCTGGGGCCATCAACACACTGCTAGAAGAAAGTCATTAACCCTCAGGTGTCCTGACCTGTTCTTGAGAAAGCTGACAGGAAAGCTGACGTGAAACCTGTCCCATGGATATCATGAAATTCACACAACAGGGTGTGTTTGAAGCCCAGATAATCTAAAATTAATCATGTATGATGTGAGGCTATCTATCCATTATTGCCATAGATACCATAATTTCTGCATTGACACATCCCTGCACCTGAACTGTTAACTTTTACATTGGACACTGTGCTAGCTGGACTGATGGCTAGATTTAGTATAAAGACAGCTACACCACGTCAGACAAGAAGCATATTTAGCAATGTAGCTTCTCTTTGGCAGTCAGCAGCAGATACTGAAAGAATGTGAGAGTTTTCTGTACCTGTCTTGGTTCTTCCTGAAAATATTCTTCCCATTTCCTGCAGCCAGCACCTCAGGACCTTCCTATAACCATTGCTCTTGAGAAGCAATGAATAATTGCTTGCCTTCTCCACCACTTTATTATTCCATAGATTTTTCTCATTATTTCCTTAGTCTCTTTACGAGCTGAATTCTTAATCCAGTTAGTCTCCTCTCAAGAAGCTATTCCCTGCCCTAGGTCATTCCTGTTTCCCTTTTCTGCACCCTCCCCTAGCTCAGTTAACCCTCTTTTTAGATAAAGCAATACTCAAGATATGAGGGCAGCATGTGTTTATATAGTGGCAAAAAGATGTTTCTTCTTCAGTTCCCTCCTTGCTTCTTAATTAATTTCTAACAGTGTATTTGCCTTTCTGACCACTGTAGAGCACTGAGTTGGTGTTTTAAGAAAGCCGTTTAGTATAATTGCTAGTAATTAGAGCCCATAATTGTTTAGGTACAGTGTGGATTTTTTTTCCTCATGTGCATTACTTGGCATTTAGTGACCTGGAGCTTCATCAGTGAGCCAGCACTCCTCAGCTTTGGCATGCTCTGGTGATCCTGACTGACTATATTTTGCTGGGTTTATAGAAATGTCTTGTAAGGGATTTCAAAGTTATTGTAGCTGTATGCTTGGTGACCTCTAGCACCATGGAACTAACTGACCATTCTCTTCGATATTCAGATAACAAAAAGCCTCTTTACTATAGCCTCTGGCAGGTGGGATAAACCACCACAGGGTTTGGGATGCTCCGGTTCATGGTGCTTGTGGAAATCACCCAACACCTACACCTGAACCAGACTTACAGGGAGCACAACATCGGAAAAAACAGTCTGAATGGCCCATCCCCATCACAATGTGGGAGGCTCCCCAGCCAGCTCTAAGGACCCAGACTGTGTGCTCACTTTTTCTCACAGAGTATCTTTTCACATACTCTGAGCCACTGGAAAGCTAAAGCTGAATTAAATGGAAGAACTTAAATGCTATTCCTTTGGTACTGTGGCAGCACTTTATTTCCCAAATGTTTTCATATGCCTTGTGTGCAGTTTAAATATATATATCTTCTCCTTTTTTTTCCTCTCAAGTACTCAATATTTTCTAGAGCTCAGCAGACCTTCATTAATCTCAGACCACTTCATCTTACCCTACAGATTCCCCAGGTACCTGCCCTGTTTAATCAAGGATTTTCACAAAGAGACTCTGGGAATGCAAGTTCAGCTTCATTACAGGCAGACATTTCAAAACCAGAGATACAGCTGCATGCTCACAGATATACATGCACATACACACATGCACACAGCCGTATAACCACAGTGCTATATATACATAACTATATAGCAAGTGCTAAAACCGTCATAATTTAAATTTACATCTACATTCCAGCAGGTCAAAGGAGGTGCTCCTGCCCCTCTACTCTGCTCTTGTGAGACCTCACTGGGAGTATTGTGTACAGTTCTGGCATCCTCAACATAAAAAGGACTTGGAGCTTTTGGAGCAAGTTCAGAGGAGGCCATGCGGATGATAAGAGGCCTGGAGCACCTCCCGTATGAAGACAGGCTGAGAAAGTTGGGGCTGTTCAGCCTGGAGAAGAGAAGGCTGCGTGGAGACCTCATAGCAGCCGTCCAGTATCTGAAGGGGGCCTACAAGGATGCTGGGGAGGGACTCTTCATTAGGGACGGTAGTGGTAGGACAAGGGGTAATGGCTTTAAACTTAAACAGGGGAAGTTCAGGTTAGGTATAAGGAAGAAGTTCTTCACAGTGAGGGTGGTGAGGCACTGGAAGGGGTTGCCCAAGGAAGTTGTGAATGCTCCATCTCTGGCAGTGTTCAAGGCCAGGTTGGACAGAGCCTTGGGCAACACGGTTTAGTGCAAGGTGTCCCTGCCCATGGCAGGGGGGTTGGAACTAGATGATCTTAAGGTCCTTTCCAACCCAAACCGTTATATGATTCTATGATTCTATGATTCTTATCTGCGTAGTTTTTCTGCCTTATGTAATTCTAAATGATCTGAACATGAAGGGAATATCTCCAAGATTTCTCCCACTTTCTCCTTCTCTTCTCTAATTAAGAAAATTATATTGATGGAGATATTTTTTCATGATCTTTTCAGCAAAGCATGATTGCATGGGCTGCTGTTTATTTGAAAATCTGCTAAGGAAACTAGTAAGGAATTTCCCCCTACAGCTATCACAAAAAAAATTATCTCCATATGGGGAATGTCATGGTTTTGTGAACTCATAAAAAAGTACATTTACTCTGGTAATCCATAACATTTACTCTTGCTTTAATTTTTTGCCCAACTATTAAAATAGTGGTTTTGACATTTTACCTCAAAAAAGTGTTACTCAGTCTGCCAAAAGGGAACCAGCATGAGCTCAGGCTTTATTGGGGAGGTGAAATTTTATTGTTTCTGCCACTTTTAAAAAATCCTGTGTTGTAACACAGGCATTGAACACATTATTGTACATTCCAAATTCCATACGTACCCAGCAAGCTTATCTAAGACATACAAACCAGGTAGGCTTTTAATCATAACTATTCCTGGAGCAAAATCTGGCAGGTCTGCACAACTGGAATAGGTTTAAGCCCTGGCTCTAAAATATTTTGAAGAGCTTTTCTTTCTCCATATGGATGCTCAGAACAGAAATTCTCTGGAGTTGATGTAAACTTCCAAGACTGAATCCCTGAAATTTCAGCAAAGAGCATGAGAGCTAGCAGCAAGAATTGTCATCCACAGTGAAAGGATTTCTGTGGGATTCATTTGGGATATATATATACACAGATATATAT
>NW_009910006.1:0-575 GCF_000696875.1 Nestor notabilis
TCGAAGCCTCTTCGGCTGAGAGCTCGGTGCTCCAGCCGCCACTGCGGCAAAACTCGACCTCCCCGAGCGCTGAATCGTCTCGTACTAAACTCCTTTATTTTTAAACTACACAGCAGCCAGAAGGCGAGATGTGCCCCGGTCTCCCCCGCCACCCCTCTTTGTAAAAGTTTGCTGAAGGTAAAGTTTTGTAATGCTTACTGAAGGTCACTCAGAAGTGAGCCCAGCAGCTCGGTCTCTCTTTTCTCCATAGGAAGCATCAGACCCTTTGACCTCAGGGAGGCTTCAGTAGGCTTGCATAGGCATCTCCTCATGGAGGGAGCCTTGGGCTAATGAAAGAGGCACACAAATCTTACTCTCAGGCTGCTCCCAGTCTAGTTTGGAGAACTGGAAAGCATGTCCACAAACCAGGACTCCAGTCCCAACCCTGGGACTTGCAGGTCACCATGCTGAGGAGCCGCTAGTGCAGCTGCAGGCACCATGTTCCATGGGGAGCAGGAGAATGGATCCCTGCGTTGGGTCCACAGAGCCTGCCCTGCATGTAGAAGCAATTCAGGAGTCAAAACAAGAAGACCAGA
>NW_009910006.1:1087-4321 GCF_000696875.1 Nestor notabilis
GTAAATGGAAGGATCTTGCAGCTGGTGTGAAGAAACATGAATTTGGCTGAGTTGCCTACAGAATCCAAGAAATGGAGCCCTGTCAAATGTATAGATGGATAAACACCACAAATGTTAACAAAAAAAAAAAAAAAAAGAAAATGAAAAAGCAGCATAGGAAGTCATCAACTTTGCTCATCGCAATTTGAAATTCCAGCAGAAAAAAAGTGTTGTTTCAGAACTTGGAAGGCTCAAAGAACTTCAAAGGCTCAATCTGTCACTGGAGCAGAAAACACCAGTGCAACGCCAGTGCAAGTGTCACTGCCTTTCCTTTTGCCATGAAGCTCCTTCCAACTTGGCTGGCCTTGGCCTTGCAGGGTAGCAGGAGCCAAGGAGCCTTCCTCTTTCTCACAGGGTCCAGGGGACGGAGCCAAGCTAGGAGGGAGAGGGCTTTTTTGTTCTCCTGAGACATTTGGTTTTCAGTTTTGCAAAACCTCAAGAATTCAAGAAAATAGCTAATGAAGATCACAAAACCTCAAATTCTACTGAGTTTACTCATCCCCCCCACATACTATATTAAGACTTAGTCTTTATATCTATATATGTAGCTGTATGGTGTGTTTTCCACAAGACTGAACAGCACTGGCACAACTCTCACCACGAAGCTGCTCTGGGTTTACAGTTAGAGAAGAGAGGACAGCAAAGTGTTTGAGAGGCCTAGAAGATATCTTTGAGAACGTGCAGTTTGCTATTTGTACATTCATGTACAAAGAGTTTTTACAGTGGAAATTTTCAAGTTAGTAGAACAGTGCAAAGTAAAGAGACAAATTTCATCATGATTGCTTTGAACCAGCTACCTCATAACAAAATTCTTCTTTCCATCTTTGTGGGTGTTACAGGAATGTAGGACTGATAGCATATTGTTTCAAGCTGAGTGATTTATATATAGGATGATGACCTTTAAGAATACATATTTGGTTCTGTTTTTTCCACGACTATGGAAATGTTCACTGTTCATTTTTCCCTGGTCATCTTGGAAGAGGTAAATATCCTCTTATTTCCAAGATTCCTGAGAGAAAGGCTCACAGGAGTGAATGCGTACTCTACTTTCCCTAGCTAGCCAATGTATACATGCAAACATTGGAATTATGTTGACATTTCTCAATCTATCTGCTATTTTAGTACAGAACAAAAGTGAGCAGTGGTGATCAGAGAGATAATAGTTAGATTTACTAACATTTAGAAATGTTGGTGAGGTAGCAGTAATCCTCGTACTAATGGTTTTCTGTAGTGTTTTACCTTTTCATTGTGTTTGCTTCAGACTGGCACATCAGGCAGGAGCATAGCTCCTTAACTTCTCATTTCTTTATGCACACCTGCCCCCCCCCTCCCCCATTTTACTTTTTTCACCCTACTGCTTGGGTTTTGGCTTCTTTTCACTTCTGTACCAGCCTCAGGGGACTTTCATTCTGGATCATGTGAGCGTCATGCAAGGTTACATGCATTACTGAAAATTGCTCAGGAATGGTGAGATTCTGGTATGGCACTATCTCAGAAAGAACTGTGATTTGATGGATCTCCACCAAATAATCCTTGGTTTTGCCTAGGAGGTTACCACTGACACTTTGACTTAACTTAGCCTGGAGCAAGACTTGAAGCCTCCTACATTTGAAGAAATCATAGAATCATAGAATAGTTAGGGTTGGAAAGGACCTTAAGATCATCTAGTTCCAACCCCCCTGCCATGGGCAGCGACACCTCACACTAAACCATGTCGCCCAAGCCTCTGTCCAACCTGGCCTTGAACACCGGAGGGGTGGAGCATTCACAACTTCCTTGGGCAACCTATTCCAGTGCTTCACCACCCTCACTGTGAAAAACTTCTTCCTTATATCTGATCTAAACTTCCCCTGTTTAAGTTTGAACCCATTACCCCTTGTCCTACCACTAGAGTCCCTAATGAAGAGTCCCTCCCCAGCATCCTTGTAGGCCCCCTTCAGATACTGGAAGGCTGCTATGAGGTCTCCACGCAGCCTTCTCTTCTCCAGGCTGAACAGCCCCAACTTTCTCAGCCTGTCTTCATACGGGAGGTGCTCCAGCCCTCTTATCATCTTCGTGGCCCTCCTCTGGACTTGCTCCAACAGCTCCATGTCCTTTTTATGTTGAGGACACCAGAACTGTACACAATACTCCAAGTGAGGTCTCACAAGAGCAGAGTAGAGGGGCAGGATCGCCTCCTTTGACCTGCTGGTCACGCTTCTTTTGATACAGCCCAGGATACGGTTGGCTTTCTGGGCTGCAGGCACACACTGCTGGCTCATGTTAAGCTTCTCATCAACCAACACCCCCAAGTCCCACTTAAGAACTGGAAAACACTACACATATGGAAATTTCTTTTGGACTGCTTTTCTGATAAAATTAAAGCTACTGTGGCATGATGCCAGAAGACAAATTCCATGAGTTTTTCTGGGTTATATGCTGACTTCACACATACACACACACACACATGCGAATGCATCCCCACTAATTGCACTAATTCAAATGGATCTAGTTGCTGGAATATGATGAGTCCTTCAGGTCTTACCCAGCATTCCTGGATTTTGACCTGATGCAGCTAAACATTCTTTCTGAAATTCTGTCCCACAGACATGAAAAATTTTTCATTCTTTTCTTGCTGCAATGAGGTTTGATTTTAATAATTCACTATATTGAGGGTCCAAAACTGAAGCAAATGGTTTCAGACTAGCATGTGACTCAGCCATTCAGGTTTTTGAATGAGCTTGGACTGGCAAGAAGAGAGAGCTGGGTGGTTCCTCAGACAGCATGTTGTAAGTACTCCAGTTAAATGCAGATTTTGAATGGGGGAATAGATTACACCAGGGACAGTGAATTCATCTATGATGAGGGAGAAAGTTATTTCTGACAAGGCCTTATGTATGCTTTAGTTTAAGTTCTGATGAATAAGTAATCAGAAAAAATAGGCATCATGATCAGGTACTTAGTTTTCTGTTCTTTGATTCAGGGGGAGAAGTGCTTATTTCCAACCTTCCTTAAATATTTTCCAGGTACAAAACGTATCCAGACACAAATGCTAACACGTTCTGTCAGAACAGATGGCTGTGGGCTGTAGAGTACCAGCCGGTGTACTTTAACAATAACCTTGTCAAAGAGGGAAATCTTGCTACCACCCATTTACAAACCTCATTTCTACTCAACATGCTTATACACAAAAGCTTGTTCAGTGGTGTCAGCAGG
>NW_009910006.1:4352-9397 GCF_000696875.1 Nestor notabilis
AAAGCTAATCACATGTTTAAATGTTTTGTTAAATTGGTTCCTACATGATTTAACCCGTGTCACACAGTAACTTATGGAAAGAGCTGTAAGTGGAGCACTTGGCTCCTAACTCATGGTTGGAAACTTTAATCTGGAAACTGTTTTCACCCTGTCCTTATAATGCATATGGCAAAATAAATACCCATCTACAAACAGTTAAATGTATCCTTAACCATTTTACAGAATTTTTGTATTCTTTCCCCACATGTGAGCTGCTGAACATGTTAGGGCTGCCAAGTATTTTCAGCCTCCAAAAACGAACATTCCCCTACCAAGTGCAATGCAAATGAGCACTGAAAATGCTCAGTAAATCCCACGTTGTTGCTCTGGGTTCCAAAAAAAGCCTTTTACTAGATCCAGAGCAGATTTATTACCCAAAGACCTGCTTTTATTCAACTTAGTTACATAGCTTCACATTCTATCACAAAGGTACAGATATTTTCACTTATAACAGGAAGAGAATACGTCACTACAGCACTGACTTTCGAACAGCTAAGACTATCCTTTTTATCCAGACTGTAGTAATATAATTTTTATTTTATTTGTAGTACTGTGCTTTCTATACGTCAAATGGAATTTGGTCTGTTGTGTTTACATATATTCAAAGACAGCCCAAATCGCAAAGCTTTTAGATTCAATTTTGGATTCAATTCCTATTTAGAAGTAAAACATACTGAAGTTGATTGATAGTAGTTTTAGCTGAGGAGCAAGCGAATACAACTGAAACAGTAACTTCAGTGATCCAGCTGGATTATAAAGTTGTTCAGGGGACCAGATGCCATTCATTTCAGAAGGAGGTAGAGCCAAGCTACCTTGGAAGGCTTGGGGCTAGCTTCTTTTCACTTATTTAGATGAAATAAAATACCAGACACAGAGGGCTGAACAAGTTATTATAGCAAATGTCTGAGTGATCTCAGTCTAAAAAGATTTTGTTACTGCAATGAGACCTGCGTTTGTGTTTCACCAGAATCATGCCGGGTCCTTGCCTTACCCACACCACTGCCCCATGAAATGTCCCACTGCTGCATATGTTGACTACTGGTGGGGACCATCCTGAGGGGACTTGAGGTGCAAACACAGGATGGGAGCTCCTCTCCTAGGCAAGCATGCAGACCTATGCCCAAAGGTACTGCTTTCTCCCACCTCCTGGCAAGGGCCTGGGCATCCGCACCCTCCCCTTGCCCTCCATTTTTCTATAGATGCAACAGGGTGGCTGGCTGACAGCAAAGTATGGTCTAACCAGGTACTGTGTATCCCTGAAACACGGGATTCACAGGGTCTGAAAAGATCAAGAGACACAACTGGGAAGAGAAACCAAATGGATGAAAGCCCCAACAGGGCAAGGAAAAAAGCATACTCAAAAGAATTGAAATTGACTGCATGAAATTTGAAAGGCCACAGGGAACAGTCTGGGGGTTTGATATCTCTCCATATGTTCAAAACTCCCACAGATGGAGTCATGGGTCCCACAGGATGAAGGGAAGAGATGAAAGAAATCAATTTGTGAAGCTACCACAGCTGGCTGTGGATCTCTAACTGGGAGAAAGAGCATCATTCAGCTGTGGCCTGATAATGATTATGATGATTAAAGCTGAACAAATACTTCCCGTATTATATTATTCTTTAACTCTGTGTTTTGCCTTTTTTTTCCCTCCTAAGAACATCCACACAGACCACAGCTTCTCCTAGCACATTAATGACTTGGGTTTGTACATATAGCCGTTACTTGCATTGTTGATGAGTATTTACAATCCAAATCATCTTGCTTAGCTGTGAATAGTCAGAGGAGTCAGATGGCTGCATTGCAGCTCCACTGTCAGTACACAATCACTTCCCAAGCAAATATTTGGGCATAGGTATTAAAAGTAGGCCTTTTATAGCGTTTGGGCTTATAAGTATCCATTTTGCTCTCAAATGGCTCTGAAAGCTGTCATCCATGTAGAATTAAATAATTTCAAAAACCCCTTTGAAATAGTTTAAAGGTGAAGAAAATTGGGTTTGCTGTTATGTTACTGTGTTATGTGGTGGTGGCTGTGTCTGGTACTTTTGAAAAGTGAACAGGGAGAAATCTCTGACGATAACCATCGACTACTCAACTGATGATAACCATCTACTACTCAATTTAGTATAGTCATATAACAAAATGCTGGGGAAACTAGAAAAATGGAAAAGTACCTATTACAGCATTAACCAGAAATAAAATAATGTCTCTCCACACATATTTGTTGCAGAGTTGATAATTCTTGCAAGTCATGGGCTATTTATTTATTTATTTGTAATTAGTTCTATGTTTCACTCTATTCAAGAACTAATTGACTTCACAACAGTCAACACTGCAAGGAAACTGCTATTTGTTCCATTTCCTACAAAATGTACTCTTCCTATTTCTATCCTTGTTCTCTGGCAATAAAAAATACAAGTTGATCAACAGTGATATAATTCAACCTATAAATTGTTTACTGATGCTAATATTCTTGCTTGATACTTACCTTACAGCAGTTAACTGCATTTCTCCCTAATGATATTATCTTCTTATCATGCTTCATTTTCCTTTCCTGCAGTTTAACTGATAATTCTCAATTTGCCACTGGGCTTAATGTTTTACTAACAACTACAGAATTAAATATTTTGTGTTTTTCTTTTCTACAAGGTCTATCTTAGGTTTCTTTGGTAAATTCATATTTCTTTTATCCAATTTTCCTTGCTGTGTTCACTTATTCTTTCTTTCAGCATTTACTCAAATTCTTTGCACATTACTAGATCTGAAGTGCTCTCTCCTCCTTTATGAAGTATATTTATACTAATTTGTCCCATTTCCTGTAAGACTGTCTTAGATGAGACAAATTCACTCAAATTACTTGCTACTGGATTTGGAACCTCCTGTGCCAGTTCCCTCTGGATCCTAGTACAGAGATTATTGGGTGATATAAATTTTGAGCATGTCTGAGTCTGGGAGTCTGGGCTTTTCTTCCACCTCAGATGTTATAATTCTTTTTTCAGTACACTTTATTCCTTTTTTCTTTTCCTTTTACTTTCTTTTCTTCTTTTTTCTTTCCTTCCTCGCTCTCCCCCTGTGTTCAAAACTAGTATATAGTTTCTTTTTTAACAGGAACACTGGAAATGGATACAGCTTTCCAGTCAAATGAGTGATAAAAATATCTTCCCTTTTCTACTCAGTATTTGCCTATGTATGTATGTCCAAGGTTTACATGCTTTTTCGTAATCCTAGCATCATACTGGATGTGTTGTTCAATTATTTATTAAGTCATGACCCTTTACAAATCTTTATTATAGTAACTACTTCCTATGTTCTCTCATTTCATTTAATTAAAATATGTTTTCTTATGAGACTACCTCAAATTTTTGTGTAATCTGAAAACATCAGCAGTCTTAGAATATTGTTTCAGGTACATACAACTATTATATTTAGGAAGAAAGTGTATGGGAAGATCTACTCTTTTCTTTGATGTCTGTAATATTTCTTACTTCCCTCATGGAACTATACATTTGACAGATAAGGCATGTGTGAAGATGTCTTTATAGTTTTCTGTGTAAGATGCCCTGAAAATCTAAATCATTTTAAGTAAGTAGTTACACTTATCAAGATGATGTGTCAATGGCTCTGTGTACACACAGATACTCTTATCTCACTGGAACTTCCTGTATAAGTAAGGCTATGGGTCTGAATAATGAATGCGTATCTAGAAAATAAGAAGAGAATATACTTATATGCTAGCTTTTCTACTGAATTTCTTACTAAGTGCTCTCTTAGTACTGAGATAGAAAAAGTCAACCATATTTTTCTTCCAAAGTAAATAGTATAACTTTTATAAGAACTTTTGGTAAATTGTACAAATGTTCTCTTAAATTAACTGTTGTTCAGCTTCTTCCTTCTTTTGGCCCCCAGAATTACTGTGGCTGTTTAATGTACCTAAGGATGGCAGAGGCAGATACCCAACTACCACCATGTGCATCCTAGCAGAATTGAAGTCCTTTTTACATAAAGCTGGCTATATATCTTTATTTATTCTTTCGACATCTAAAATCATACTAAAATGCCATACTAGAAGCTTCCACATTCAAAAGCAACTAGTAATTGGGCCTGTTTTTTAATTAAGTTGTCGCACCTTCAGTGTAATTAGTCCCTAGAGAATAAGTCTATGGAGATGTAATTCTATAATTCATCAGAAATAGGCTTCTATGTGGGGTTATTTTCCCATTCATTATAGAACTTGGGAGGGAAAGATATGCCTGACATTGAATTTTGGATACTGTGTGGCTGCTTGGAGTAAAGGCTTTTAAACTTACTCTAAAATTTCAGTTTTCTGTATGGCTTGCATAATATTACTGTGATAAGAAGATGCTAGTAGGTAGGTATAGTCCTGTTCAGATATGATTTTGAAAAAAAATTCTTGATACGCTGTAATGCATTTCTCTTCAGACAGAAAGTGAGCAGTAAGGCATATTCCCTGTGCCAACCTCTTTGACTAAGAACTGTAGCTATAATTTTCAATAAGTTTTACCCATGTGAGCCCTCTTGAGAACACATTCATACATTTAATGAGGAGCCTTTTTTATTATAATAAACAAAGTTTGTCTTTTCAAATTCAATGAAAGATTATTAGATATTAAAAAGTTATTTATTTTTCACATCATCACAGATAGTTAACTAAGTCCTGATTTGTGTCCTTTATTAATTCCTCAGTCCTCTCTTCTTGTTATGATTTTCTCTGATGCATTTCCAGTATATGTAAATTAGTGGAATAGTTGGAGCACGAATAGTTGCATGTACATTTTGTGTGCCAAAATTATACTGACATTCTTTGTTGGAAATTAAGTTTTTAGTAATTAATAAAAACCTAACTGCCTGACCTTTGTTTAGAATTACTGTTTCAGCCTTTTGGATTGTAAAGTAAAGCTAGACACCACCTCTAAAGGAGTGGATTTCATCCTGTAAATGGAAATGTTGCAATCTCTTTAGCCAGTCTGGGGTTCCTTGTAGGGAA
>NW_009910006.1:9428-13747 GCF_000696875.1 Nestor notabilis
AAATGGACTATGCAGAAAAATATGTTAGCTGAATACTGATTTCAGTCTCTTAAACCACCTTCTGAAGGGAGCTGATGAGTAGCATATAACCATAGGACAAGGTGATTTGCACCATGTGACTCTTTGTTGCTCTTTGCTGCTCTTTGCTGCCGAACTGTATGCTTGCTATTTCATTGTTTTCTCCGCAGAGGTGCACATCAGCCCACTGTGAACAGGATGTAAATCTGGGTTATGTGTCTCTGTTATCGTGTGTAGCTGAAAAGACTGCAGTGAGATGATCAGCAGATTGACAGCTTTAACACGCTACAGAGAAACAGAAACAAATAAGCTTCCAGGGGTTGTAGTTCAAACAAGCTTGAAAAACGTCTGGCTAATTATGTCAGTAGTGTAGCCATAGGTATACAAGTTATTCATTGACCATTGTTACTATCATCTCAGTTAAGAGGGTGTCTCTCATCTTTTAAACATTCACTAGTGATTTCTGCTTCTGGTAGGATAAAGTCTGACTTTTGTCATATGAATCTGCAGTGATTAGTTCTGCCAGGAAATTCAGTAGCTTCCAACTGCCTTAGACATATGGCCTCCAAAATTCAGATCTATGGAAGAAGGCTGTTGTGGCGCAAAAGAAAATTATCTCAGATTATTGTTGGAAAAAAGACAATGAAAGCTCTTTTCTGAGGCTTGGCCTGGTTAGAATGCTGATTTTTTTAGAAATTCAGGCCCAGATACAATTAAAACATCATCAGACTTCTGCATCATAGAAGTCTGTGTAAGGTTGAGCACACAGCCAAAAGGAAATGTGTTTAAGAGCTTTCATAACACAAGGGCAGCCTGAGATCTTTGATCTTTAGTGAGTTGCTTTATAGACAATCTATTTCACAACTACATTTAGTCATCTGCCTTCATGATAGAAAGCAGATTTGGTGTATGCCTGTGCATTGTAAAAGTGGCAATCACGTCATGGCACAGAATCATGGAACAGTGTCATCTTTGTCTAAAAATGACATTATAAACATTTCCCTGTTTAGGTCAATTCTGCAACTTAATTACAACTTACAAAGATGTCAAAGAACATTCTTTTCCAGGTAAACTTAAAATAAACAAACAAATAAATAAATAAATAAGGTGATTTGGTTTGGTTTATTCTTGTTTATTTCTATGAGAAAAAGGAGAAGATTCATAAGGAGTATTTTAAAACTAACGGGATTATGCTTGTTCAGGAGGAAAAAATGTCAAGTAGGAAACTGAGATTTTGGAAAATTCCAATTGTGATGACAACTACAAAAATATATATTTTCCTCACTTAACTCAAAAAATGGTTATACAAGTCTTAGCTTGTCTTAGACTGATTCTTTCTGTGGTCAACAACAGAGACACAGGCATTTCCAGAGCATGACTCCTCTCCTTCTAAAAGCAAGTCTAAAATAAACAAGATCCAGAGGTGCTGACCAAAACAAAGAAATCATGCCTTTAAAGGTTGCAGTGACAGTAAATGACTGAGATGTCAGAGTTTACACATTGTTCTGATAAGCCTGAACAGACTTTTTCTTACGTGTTACCATCTAGCTAACATTTTGAAGTCCCTTTGGCCTGTCCTTGCTTAAAGTCTCTACAAGTGCATAGTTTGCTCTTTGACTAGATAGTTGTTACTTGGCCCCACAATTCAACATGTACCACCCCCCCCCCCCAAAAAAAAGAAGGAAAAAAAAAGGGTGGAAAATGCAGAGACTGAAAATTAATAGTGAAGACAAAGAAGAATGAGTGCTTAAAATCCCAGAGTGAATGAATGAGGACATTGAGCCTATCACACAGAAGCAGGGGAAGGTAGAATGTGCTGTATTCAAGTGTAGATCTGGATTTTTAAGTCAATCCTGGACTCATAAAATACAGCTTCTGAAGGGGAGTAAATTTCTCATTGATCTTCCAAGCTCTATAACAGCAAAGGAAACTCATGAAACAGTCACGCTGGAATGGTAAAAAGAACAAATTATTCCATATTGTACCATGCTTCATTATTTAGATGTTCACAAAGTGATATAAGGTTCATGGAAAATCCCCAGAAAGTCCTTCATATCAACTCATGTTTATCCATAGGTTGTATCATCAGTATAGACGTCTGCCAGATGTTGCAGACATAGTGGGAAAAGCAGTGGCTGAGTAATAACTCAGGCTTCGGACAAGGGTGGTCCTACAGTTTCCTACAGGTTTCACACATACCTGTTGGGAGCAATGGATTTGGACATTTAAAGGTTGAATTCCACAAGGAGGGTGCTAAAACTATCTGTAAGTACTCCTTACCAAGCTAGCTTCTCTCTTGGACACCATTTCTTCTTCTCTTGCTTCCATACTCTTCTGTCTTTCTTTTATCTAAGCCATTACCCTTATCTGTCCCCTCTGTGTGACACCAATCACAAGATTCCTTCCTGCCTTCATCTCTCTTGTCTAGTTCCAATATATGCTGTCCTTCTGCTATCTCCTGACCAACACTACTTTCCCACACTCTTGACTCCCCTGATCTGCTCTTCAAAGTAACTCCCAAATTACATTCTTGACATTTTCAAGTAAGGCTACTTCCTCTTCTAATTTAATTTTGAATTTTTATCCAAAAAATGAGGACACAAAGCTTCCTCTAAATGACTTTTACATATGAATTGGGGATACCAGATGTAAGATGGGCTCATTCCAACCTCAGAAACAACCTTTCCATCTATTTTTCCTGAAACTTCCTAAAAATTGATTTCTGAGACAGCCTTAAACCAGAAAATTTTAGTTTAGAGTATTAGCATGGGAAAAAATTAAAAGCAAATAAAAAGAGGATCAGATACCCTTTATGTAGATGTTATCTGCACCGCCTGTGACATTCTTATCATATATATAGCAGTTTTTACTGGATGCCTTGGGATAAGTATCAGATTAACTACACTACCAAATATTAAGCAAACAGGAAAGATTTATGTGAGTAGGAAATAGAACTTGACCCTCACCATGTAGGAATGTTCTTAGGAAGAGAGGATCAAGGAATTTTTTCTAGTCAGGCCATGATCTGTTGAGTGATTATTCTAATAAGAAGTTTGTCTCTCAATGTCTGACTAGTCCAAAGGATTGAAGTTAGGTATGGTTGAACAAAGAAAAAATCCTTTACTTCTTTGCTGATTAAAAAATTAATTTGGACTTACTTATGGACAGATGCAAACTGAAATGTCATCAGTACAGTTTTCTGAATCTTTTCCTTAAGGAAAACATCAGCAAATTTGAACAGGCAACATAAAGATATAATGTGATGCTTGTTTTATAAACGTCTAGAAGTAGAAATGAGTCTTTTTGGAGAACTCATCTTTCAGAGAATTGATATTCATTAATAATAATAATAATAATACTTCTCACAAAGTGTAGCTGTCAGTTCTATGTATGCAAATAGGCAGCAGCACTCAGCTAAGAGTAAAAACTATTGGGGAAATGCCTGATGTTTCTTGCACCACAAACATAAAAGACTTTTTTTGTTAGTTCTTTCACCCATGAGACTTGAGGAATCTCAAATGACAACTGCTAAATTGTATCCTAGAGACAAACATGAAAAGAACTCCTCAATTAAATGATGGCCATAAGTAACTCCTCATTACAGCTGCATTTGGAAAAGAGTGTGAAGAGGTCACTGAACTATACATCAAACTGGGAAGTCTTGCCAGGAAAACATGCATTTCTGGAGTTGACAAGGCAGCATGCAATGTCTCGGCATTATAGTACATGGAACAATTTCTGATGCCCATGCTCAGTTTTTAATCATTCTTTTCTCAAAAATGCCACAGAATTAAATGGGAACAGTGCCAGAATAAAGACTGAGTTGTAGTTGGGACTGACAGTGGTTTACTCTTTCAAAAACGACTGTTGTAAGTACTCCAAAATTCACTTATAACCCTGACTGTTTGGAAAATTGTTGGTCTCCTGAGACAGCAAGGCAGGATTAGTGTCCCAGGTTACTTAAGCAATCGATTCCAAAGTTCCCCCCATCTTGTACGCATGGAGCAGCACACAAAGCCACATGATCTTTCATTTTATATGTACGACTAAGGCTCAAACCTTGGCTCAGCCTTTCTCAAAATGAACCAAGACATTTTGGATATGTTTCAAGCACATAAGAACCATGGTCTTTTAGGCAAACAGGTAGTGGGAAGGGGTTCTGTTGTGGTTTAAGCCCAGCCGGCAACTCAGAACCATGCAGCCGCTCGCTCACTCCCCCCTTGCTTCCTCCCCCCTTGCTTCCTCCCCCCACTCCCGGAGGGATGGGGAGGAGACTCGGAGGCATGTGACTGCCATTGGTT
>NW_009910006.1:13938-15364 GCF_000696875.1 Nestor notabilis
AATAGCCCTTTGGCCAGTTTGGGTCAGGTGTCCTGTCTCTGCTTCCTCCTGGCTTCCCCTCCTCCCTGGCAGAGCATGAGACTGAGGGAAGTCCTTGGTCAGAGTAAACACTACTTAGCAACAACTAAAACCATTGGTGTTATCAGCGTTGTTCCCAGGCTGAAAGTCAAAAACACAGCACTGCACCAGCTACTAAGAAGGAGAAAAAATGACTGCTGTAGCTGAACCCAGGACAGGTTCACATACAAATTTTCTCGAGGTTTAAATTAGAAGCTCAAAGCCAGCCAGGAAAGTGAACTGAAAGAAGCAGCATGTGAATATTGAGGCTTAGTATATGTTGAGGGGCAAAAGAGCTCCACACATGCACTAACACAGTTCCTCAGAGGCCCAAAGAGGCACACTGCTCCCAGTGATGGTAAGCTAAACTTCATGTTTGGGGCCTCTGGAGAACCTGTGCTATTCCCACCTCCTGCCTAATGGGTCGCTCTCTGACGTTTCATGTGGGAGTTTACAACTGCACAGAAAGCGTATACATCAGTGACCTGAGCCATCAGGGGTAATGGCTGAAATGTGTTATGCTTACTTTCTGGCCTGCAAGCTGGTTTTAAATATCTCAAAGGCAGGTGCCAGGAAGGTGGTGCCAGACTCTTTTCAGTGGTGCCCAGCAAGAAGATGAGGAACAATGGCCATAAACTGAAACACAAGAAGTTTCACCTCAACATGAGGAAGAAGTTCCTTACACTGAGGGAGGCAGAGCACTGGAACAGGCTGCCCAGGGAGGTTGTGGAGTCTCCCTCTCTGAAGCCATTCAAAACACGTCTGGACACGGGTAACCTGCTCTAGGTGGCCCTGCCTTGCCAGTGGGGTTGGAGTAGATGATCTGCAGAGATCCCTTCCAACCCTAATGATTCTGTGATTCTGTGATTTGTCTTCCAAGGAAATATGAAAATAAGAATACAAAAGATTGTAAAGAAGAGCCTAGAATTTGCATGGATCTCATCCTGGTGCTGTGTTGAGACATGAATTATATGTGCATGCGGAGCTGAAAGCTTGGAGCACACAAAGATCTCATAGATTGTCTATTATCCAGTCCATATAACATCAATATTTTTTGATGCAAAAGATTTTTTCGAAGTGCTTGAAAATTTATATACAGATTCCAGTTTTATTTTAAGAATCCTTTCCAAGGAAATTAACACTGACATAGTAGCTAGGGTTATACTGGCATTCTTCCTGACCAACAGACCTGAGTATAAAGAAGGCACAGCAAGTCACTAGGTTGTGTGGACAAAGAGATTCCTCATACAGATTCTGTAGAAAGAGTTCAAGACACTTTCAGATGCTTCTCAAATGTTCTTTTGGGTCAAAAGGAATGTATAGGGGACATCAGCATAGAAGACAGCAGGGAGCTCAGGAGCAGGGAAAG
>NW_009910006.1:15384-18342 GCF_000696875.1 Nestor notabilis
CCAGAGGCAGAAGAGAAGAGAGCATGTCAATTTATTGCATTTCCTTGTTTTCAGGAGAAGTTTGTGTTACACTGGGTAGTAGCTTTTGTGTTCTCCTAAGGTCTGCATTAACAAAGTTCAGAGAAATTTCATGAAAATGTAGTTAAGACCATGAAAATGTAAGACTGCATCTGCTCCAAGGTTTTTTAGAAGTCTCTTGGAGGAAGCTTGATACTTTAAGACATTTCAAGAAAGCATATCATTTGTTTCTGAGTTCTAACCAGTCACTGAAGAACTCCCGTGGCACTTTCAAATCTATCTAATTTAAAAATTGCGAACAACAGAAAGTTAAAAGTCTGCAAGTATTGAGAATACAGCAGTCCTCTGAGTGTTGCAATGCATATTTTAATTGGGAATAAAATGATATTGGTATTTATCAAAACTGTATGTTTATATATTGTGGTTAGCCAACTGTGAAAAGTATCTCCATCAGCTATTTCCTTTCTCTGTCATGGTTTGTAAAAAGACTTCTGGAATATTTTAGACAAGAAATATGAAACTACATTTTTGCATATTCCATTAGAACTACTTCCCCCATCCAAGAAAGTGGAGAATAAATTGAATGGGGAGTAGGCTTAGCTAGTCAAATGTTGGTTGGTTTGTGTCAGATATCTTGGACAAAATCTTGACAACTTTGCAGAAAAAAATATGCATATGTCAAAAAATAGATTGGTGGAGGAATTAAAGATGTGAAGCATTCTCCATAGTACATAGGAGTTCTACTATCGGTGGTGCAGCACATTTGGCTGATGAAGCAGAAAATGCATAGTGCAAGCAGATTTTTTTCATTGACTAACATTTTGGATTTGGCACAGGGAGCAGTCTTTACTGACATGCAGTGACTGATACTGTACATTGCAGCAATAAAAGTCCCTTCACTTTCTCATCTCCACATGAGTGGTAACTGTAATGACCGTCTTTGTTCTTTTGTTCATTCCTTGAATTACTCCTTGCTGTTGCCAAGTTGCTTTGCACCTGATTTGTCAAAATAAAATCTTCTCCTCTAACATTCAAATCTAGCAAAGAAAATCATCTGAGGTTGGTTCAGTGGTTTCTAGAACAGAGTCCCCAAAGGTTGTATGGTACTTCCTTGGCTTCTTCCCTGTTACGTCTTCTCTGATTGCTCCTGATTAATTTTCCTCTCTCATGTCAGGGTGGTGGATCTAATTAAATGTTTGGAATGAGAGGGGTGTGCCTGCCATGAAATAAAATAATGCTTTCGGGCCTGCACATCTGCAATATAGCAATTATTTTACTTCTCATTAAGCATGTCAGAGTCTTTAAAGTTAATTTTTTGACTTTGAGAGGACTCTCCTGCTGGGAAAATGACAATATGCAGAAATGACACTTGCAGCTTCTCAGCTTTACTCAGATGATATCCTTCTCACAATAACATGAGAGGCAGGGTTTCCAGATGTCACTGCCTCTGAAGGAAATAAGAGCTTCCGCTTTACATAACCCACACAATGTGTTTCACTTCAGTGGACACTACTATGCCAGGAGTGCAGTATCACATCAGTACTGTATCCCACAGCCTTAGGGATGACACAATATAGGACTATACAGAAAATCTGTAGTGGGTGAAGTACAGTTCAGTGGTTCAATTCATGTTACATCGAATCTCAGCATTTGAAATCAGTTGAATTACTGATTATATCTGAACCCTGAATAACCTTTCCAAGGAAAAAAAATCCACAACACTTCTTTAGAAAAAAAAGAATACCTGTGCTCTCTGAAGCTGGCTAATGAAGCAATGTTCCCAGCTACAGCAAATATATGTGACTGACATCTACTAGATGACCTGAAGAGTGTACAGAAAAAGCACCATTTGTGCTCAGGATGAGCTCAGCTAAAACTGTTCACACTAACTTACAAGTCAAATGGTACATTTTCATATTCAAGTGCTATATTTGGTTGTAAAACCACAGTAAATACCCAGACTTTTTTGTTCAAGTCACTGAATTTGCAGACAGTTAGAATAAGGTGGATCTTTCTGTACAACTTCCATACAACTTCGTTTGGCTTTTCTGTAATGACTGTGTCAAGGCCATGCTGGTTTGCCAGTACTGAGGAATGGACATGATGTGCATTTTAGAAAAAAATTACAGATTTTTTTCTTTAAAAGTGGTGCACAGTTTCAATTAAGGCAAATTGTATCTCCATATTCCACTTAGAATAATCTAAGTAGTTGCTCAACACATCCTTCTGAGCCGATTTCAAGACTTAGCCCACAAGCATGGTTTTCAGAGGAAATATTTTCTCCATTCCCTGCCCAGATTCAGGGGTAGTTTGGTCACTTAACAAAAGGCTTCCTGGCTTTTGAAAAGGCTGAAGGATTAGATCCTTCCAAAACTCATTTGATCTTCTTTTGGGTGGGACAGTGAGATGGGATTGAACCCGTGATATTGACACACTGGCATAGTGAATATTGAGACCCCTGTGAGACACGAACAGGAACCAATATAAACCAGCATGCTGTAGGTGCAGGGCCTAGACAGAGTAACTGTGGTAGCCTTCTCTGATAACGGATACAGTTACCTCTCTATCTCCAGCTGTTTACTCTGTCCAAGTTTTGTGCATAGAATAATTTTAAAGAATATACAGAGCTGTGGAAAGTACATTAAGAAAGTAGCAGCTTCTTAAGTACCTCCCTTGCCTGTGCAGTGAGGAAAGACCACTGCAATACTTCTGTTCATTTTCCTTCCTTCATTTATTTGTGGTTCTTCTATCCATAGTTACCACATTGCCCTGCATGTGATTTACACCCAAATCCTATCTTTTCCAAAGATAACAAAGGAAAACATCATGGGTGGGGGCTGTTGTTTCAGGAGGAATTAAGGAAACATGCTGAGAATTGAAACAGTTTTCAGAAACTTGCAAAGGGAGAGGAATTGCCGAGGTGAGTATCTCCCGAGAGGA
>NW_009910007.1:0-17871 GCF_000696875.1 Nestor notabilis
GGTCCGCGCACTGGCCCCGCCGAGTCAGGTCGTTGGCGCGGAGTGGGACAAAGCTCCGGCGCCGCGCCACGACCCTGAGCTCCTGGGTAGCCTCTTGTTGTTGGACATGACCCTCCCACAGCATCTCCCTCCCCTGCGTGCGAGGCTGCAAGGGCTTCCGCACCTCAGCCTGCTCGTTCTGCCACCGGCTCTGCAGGGCCTCCCTCTCCATCCTTCCCTCCCTCTTCCCTTCCCCTTACTGGAAACAGCCTCACCCTGTTGAAAGCTCAACCAGAACCACCGTCCTGGGAGAAGGGGTTGCCGCAGTGGCAGTGCTCGGTGAGCTCCCAGCACCAGCCTCCCCACCTCGAGGGTGGTTTTCTCCCCACCTCGAAGCAGTTTTCCTCTCCACCCTGCAGAACACTGGCTGCCACTGTGCCCTCCACCCCCAGCCACACTCTCCCTCAGGGACTGGTGCTGGGACCAGTGCTGTTAAACATCACTGTCAGTGACATGGACAGTGGGATCGAGTGCACACCCAGAAAGTTTGCCGACAACACCAAGCTGTGTGGTGTGGTTGACACCCTGGAGGGAAACAATGGCACCCAGAGGAACCTTGACAGGCTGGAGAAGTGGGACAGTGCCAGCCTCATGAGGTTCAACAAGGCCAAGTGCAAGCAAGGCCCTGCAAGGTTGGAGCAATGCCAAGCACTGGATTGACAGCAGTCCTGAGAAGGACTTGGGGGTGTTGGTTGATGAGAAGCTCAACGTGATCCAGCAATGTGTACTTGCAGCCCAGAAACCAACTGTGTCCTGGGCTGCATCCCCAGTAGCATGAGCAGCAGGTGAAGAGAAGTGATTCTCTCCCTCTACTCCACATTGGTGAGACCCCACCTGAAGTGCTGCATTGAGCATTGGAACCCCAGCACAAGAGGGACATGGACCTGTTGGAGTGAGTCCAGAGGAAGCCACGGAGATGGTCCGAGGGCTGGAGCACCTCTGCTATCGGAGACAGGCTGAGAGAGCTGGGCTTGCTCAGCCTGGAGAAGAGAAGGCTCTGGAGAGACCTTAGAACCGCTTCCAGTGCCTAAAGGAGCTGACAAGAAAGGTGGAGAGGGGCTTTTGACAAAGGCCTGTAGGGAAGGGACAAGGTGGGATGGCTTTAAACTGACAGAGGCTAGATTTAGATTAGCTATTAGGAAGAAATGGATAAAGTTCTTCACCCTGAGGCTGGTGACACGCTGGCACAGGGTGCCCAGAGGAGCTTTGGCTGCCCCATCCCTGGCAGTGTTCAAGGCCAGTTTGGGACAACCTGGTCTAGTGGAAGGTGTCTCTGCCTATTGGAACAGGATGATAACTTTAATGTCCCTTCCAACACAAACCATTCTGGGATTCTGTGATTCATTTCCCCTCTGATGGCATTGTAATCAAATCTCATGCCTTATATACACTCCCCCACCCCCGTGCCTTGCAAGACTGGTCTACAAAGGGAGCAGATAAATTGAATCAGGAAAAATAAGTGCCTTTCTGCCACCAGGATTGTGATCCTTTGTTATGGCAAATTTCTTGGAGGAGACAGGTCCTTGCAGAGGCAGCAGCAGCTCCTGTTGCTTTGTGGTCTTAACCTTCCCAACACATCAAGGTAGTCTTGGAGGTTTCAATGAAATTTTTTCTGTGGGAAGATGCTTCTTCATCAAACCCAAACTGTGAGCAGAAAGAAAACAGCTAATCCCAAGTGCTGCTTCAGGGTAACAGTGGTGAGATCCTCAAACCTGCAGTTCAGACAGCCAGGATGCCCAGTCTGGAAGAAGATGTTGCAGGTTGAATGAGCTCCTCACCTAGCATTCTATCCCCACCTTCACAGCCCCCAAATGCCCATGTTCTTCAGGATGTGACGCTCCTCTCTTCTCCAGACAGCCTTAACTACTCTGAGGTGTGGCAGTGGTGACTGGACACAACACAGGACCATAAAGGAGCTCCGTTTCCCAAGAGCAGCCACCCACTAAGCCATAAGACAGGCCACTATGTCATTTCTTTGCAGCATTTTTAGAAAGATCCAATATGCCATAATCTGCTCACAGTTTAGGACTGACCTTGTGGGGACACTTTTGTGGAATAAACTGTGTTTATCCAAAGCTGTCCTAATGCTTTTATTCACAGTTTCAGAAATTACCATTCCACGTGCCACTACAGGTCCAGATCAGGCTTAAGACTAGTTCTGTCTGCACATACATACTGGTGTGAGAAAACGCTGTGAAGTGTGATAAGCATAGATAAGATACAGGTACTTTAGGAAGACAAGTTTGGTCATGTGTTTCCCTCCAAATAAAGTAATTCCTACTATACAGAGCTATATCGTGCCTAATTCAGGTGAGGATTAGCAACTATCAATGAAACTTTTCTGTAAGTCAGGAGAAATACACAGACTTTACAGCAATTAAAAATAAAACAAACCCCAAACCACTACTTAAATCATAATAAAGGTGCAGTTATGAAGCCACCCATGTGAATTAGACCCCTTTGGAAAACACATTCATACATTTTCACACTTTGTGGGCAACAAGATTTATATTTGAAACCCCATTATCATAATTCTCTGAAGTTATACCTTTAAAAAAGGTTTATAACTTTATCGCTAAAAATATAAACATTTCACAGAACACTACATAAAGATTCATAATTTAAAAGCTTCAGTTAAACTCTGCCCAAAAATAATCACCTCCTGACAGCAAAAAAGCCCAGTTAAATGTGCTGACTTACGATTCACCACAGTATATGACTGCTTCACATTTTAATGTTCTTTATTCTGTTAATACATGTTAGGGCCACACCTCATGTGGGAGGAAGTTGCTTTTGCAATCCTTTTGTAGTATTTACTGTTGATAGGCAACACTCCTGGTGGGGAGTGAAGATATGATTGTTCCATTGTGAAGACAGAACTTTTACACAGCCGTATGACATTTTAGCATTCAGAATATCTGAATCTCTGTCTAATGGTGTGGCCAAGAATAACGTCCAAAGTTTTTCTTTCAAAGGCTTATTGCTTGAATTTCCAGGTTGTCCTTATACAGGAATCACTTTTCTGGTAAAGTAGATGTCACCAGGAAAAAATAAAGTTAAGTAAAGATAGGTTAAGCCCTTTCTCTCTCAAAAGCGGCTCAGCTCTGTACAGTAAAACCATCAGCTAGCACACCTGAGCTCCTGTGCTAACAAACTCCCTTGTGCCTATCATCAGAGCAGTACAGAATATAACTTAAAAAAAAAAAACGTATGGCAAATTGCCTGGTAGCAAACTACCCACAATTATCTGTATTACCCAACATCCTGTGAACATCTGCTTTAAAGGTGTTCTCAAGTACTGTGTCCCTGAGGCCACATAATTCTTTTTTGTACCAATTATGCAGAACATACCAAGATACTCAGTTAGTTTAGTACCAAACTTGTTGAACATCTCTCCCTAGTGTAAAGCACGGTCTCCACACTGACTTTCTTCCAGGTGAGCTTTGATAAAACTGCAAGTATCAGTAAGAGCCCAGAGGAGTAACCAGCACCCTCTATACTTCCCTCTTGCCAGGCATGTGGAAAATGGGGAGCCTTCCTGACTCATTACTGTTTGGGCTCCAAGGGAAGTATGTTGCAGTATGCAACATGACTCAATTAAGACAGGTTTCTGTAGCTTCCCTCCCTTCACATTTGCTTTTACATAGACCATTTCCACCGGATTGCTCAACATGCTGCACAAAGATAAGCTCGTTTGGCATTACTTGTATTCAAATGGAAAAATAACCCGAACCCAAAACCACTGAAGTAGTTTCTGATTAGTGCTGACTTCTCAGATTTAAGTTAAATAAAAAATAACTGTTTATGTATACATTTTAATTTCAGATTTATAAAAAAATACAGACAGTGATCAGATAGACAGCATATCTGAACTGTGTATCTAAATCGACTGGGATTTGGTAATCCCTATTAGGCTTATTTTACTGTGAAATACTCTATGTTCATGTAGAAGGCTGTAAATATTGTTTTCAGTCTTTGATAAAGCCCTTAATTCTATATCAGCAGAACCCTTAAGCAGGGCTTATCCTCCTATCTCCCTTAATTTAATGTAAGCTAGGGAACTGTAGACTCCAATTTAAATGGAGTCAGAGTCAAAGCACACAGAGAAACACTCCATGCCTGTGTTTTTTTAGAGGACCAACCACCTCTCCAGAGTGCGACAAGGCAGCAGTGTTCAGACCTGAGGCATGGGAAGTCCATGTGGCCAACCCCACCACAGAGGCTCTTCCTGCTTCACCTAAAGGCCCACCATGGTTGGAGAGACTCTCATGTTGCATGTGGCACAAGCCCCTGCACAGGCTGTTCCTGTTCAGGTGGACAAACCTTTACTGCCAACAGGGATGTCTGTTTCTTTCTTGCAGACGGCTGTACCACACCAGGCCTGACCAGGCACCACAACTCCTATATTCATGAAGCTGAGAAGTTGCGGGCTGGCAAAGGCAAACATTTCAAATACTGGGTTTGCTGTACCAGTGCTGGTCTTGCAAGTGCCACTTTGCCTGTTTTATCTTTGCCATTAAAGGCTGTGGAGTTCATTCAATGCAGACAAGATGCTACACATACAAGAGGGGTAGAACCCCACTACACCTGCCAATCATTCACAATTCAAATCTTTGCTTCACTTCATCTGCAATCATTTTTGCGATGGCAAGGGAGGAGGTAGCAGCAGGAGAAGGGGCATTTCTGACATGAAGAATTCTGCTTCCAATATCTCCACTGCCTCCATCAAATACAAAGTCATCTACCAAATTTCCATCACTGTCCAATGCTTGAGCTCTCACTCCGGACGGACCCCTGCAAAATAAAGGATGGGCTCATCATCACAAAGAAAATGTTTTCTGAAGTCAGAAAATCAATCATGACCTTGTAAAGGTGCCCAGGAAAACAATAAGGAGGGCAGAGCACGGAGTCAAAGCCTAGTGAGGCTTTTGGGCGAGCACAAGGAAGTTTAACACTTGTGATGCAGAGTGGAAGATGTCTCGCAGTCACTACCATAAAATGAGGGCAGAGCGCCAAGCAGAGGTTCTTCTGTATCTTTCCTGGTTGTGAAGTTACTCTCCTTCCCACAAACACAAACATGTCCTGTCTTTTCAAAATGGAAACCCTTTGTTTTGAAACAGCAAGCCTTATCAAACACTAATTTCATGCCAGTGGTATAGTGCCTGAGCTGGATAACTCCCTTTTACCATGCTCAAGCTTTTCTTATTCTGGATTTTCTCCCTGCAAATGTTTGGACAGTTAAATCCATCCATCCCTATGTATTTAAAATGCCTCATCTTTCCTCACAAGTCTCTGCAGTTCCTTAGCATTTTTAAACTCCTCTGAATTAGTTTCTCTCTCCACACAGTAAGAAGGTGAATATAGTTTTACTGAGATGATGAAACTAAGTATTCACCCAACAGCAACTCAGTCTGGCTTCTACTCTGAATTTCATCAGTGTTTTGCTTTCTTTGTGAACTCAGTTTATGTTCAGGCTACTGAATGTGTCACCAGGATAAAGTGTCTTTTTGGTGAATATGTCACAGCTGTGAATTTCAGCCTATGGAGGGTGCAGAAAGTCACACAAATATTCATCAAACTTGACTGCACACAAGCAAACGCAAAAGGCTTTCCTGTGGAAAGTATGGAAATGCTTCTTTGCTTTGGTAGCATATTTTGGTGGAGGGAGTAAGCTAATGCTACCTTTGCTACTGTTAAAAACTGTTTAACAATATAGTAACACTGGGTGTAACAGGAAATGTTTTCTTTACCTAAGTACATCATTGACAGTGACCTCAGGGATGAACTTCTGCAGTTGCTTCACCTGTGCACTCAGGAAACATGCTCTGTACATTTCACTCATTCCGTAAGACACGTTTCTCAGCACAAGCTTCCATAACCCACTGGAGAGAGAAAAAATAAGTGCACTAAGAACAAATATTCCGAATGAATGTAGCCACATCAAACTAAGAAGGTATCAAATCCAACTACATGGCTAAAGTTCCCATTCCCAACATCAGTAATCTGATCATGCTTTCTACTTGAGAAATACATGGTTTTCCTTCCCTGCTTCAACAAACCTTGCTTACAGACCTGCAGCATTGCATTTACATCCTTTCTCTGAGAATTAACTCTGAACTCCAGTCCCTTCTATGTCCAGGATTTTTCTCTGGTCCAGTCAAATGGCAAGAGACTGAAGCCCTGTGTGCATGAGGGAAGGCAGACATGCTGCTTGAGCCTTGTTTTCCCACAATCATTCTGACAAGATCACCATACTCCTAAACCCCTCAGTTTTCAGCCAATGAATCTTGCTATGTCTTTGCAAATCTTGTTTCCTTGCTTTGCTTTCTTCAAGTCTTCCAGTATAAAATTCTACAGACAATAATCACTATGTTTTTGACTCTTTAATAAACTGCATTAAGTTGAACTGCTTTCCAGAAAGGGGGTTTCCAGTTCTCTGACCAGTTCAGCCTCTCCTTGGATCTCCCCAGTATTTACTTTTTCGTCCAATTTCTAAAATTGAACACTTTGTCATGGTCTGTCCAGCCCCTCATAGAGAAGCAAGATTTGTCTCAACTTCCACAGATACTCTGTTCATTTCTGTTTGTGGTTTGGCAATGATTCCCAATTTCTCTGACATGCTTTCTAAGACAGCTTCCTGGCCTCAGTTCATGGCTCTTAACATTATTTCCTTGGCAGCCGGACATTTTTTAAATATATACTGATGGTCTGATAAAGTTTAACATGGCAATCCAGACCACTCTGTGTTCTCTCTTCTGAACATCTTCTGCAAGTATTTTAATCATACTGACAAGGCTGATTAAAATACTACACTGCATTGGACCAAAACCAATCCTGGAAGAGCTCCAGTAGCAGCAACATGGCTGACCAGTACCTTCTGATGAGCAGGCACATTCTCAGACCAGCTGAGACATGTCTTGGTAATTTATGAAAATTAAAATATTAGGTCACATGAAGTCAAATGTCTTGAAGAAGTCTGCCCTCATCAGCACATCTGTCTTTAAAAACACAAAAAACTTGGTAAAACCAGGCTTTTTGACAAGAACTAGCTTCTACGGAGTCACAATTGGACATCTAATGACATTTAAATACCTGTGTTCAGCAGACAAAAAGACAAGCTATTACCTGTACGACACAGCATCTAAAAAGTCTCCAGTGTTGAAATCAAACAATTTGTAGCCCTCTCGCTTGAAGGCTAATACTGCATTAGGACCAAGCCACACACTGCCATCCATTCTCGGTGTGAAGTGAAATCCCAGAAAAGGGAACCGAGGATTGGGAACCTAAAGTGAGATACAAGAGTTATTACAGTTGTTGCAAACAAGATAAGAGGAAGAGCCGCGCAACCACTTAAGGTGAACAAATTCATCCAGGAAGCATGGAAAACAGTCGTGAGGAGGAAAGCACAGACATTTACAGTTTAATGTGTGAGAGACTGAATGAAACAAACCAAAGCACAGTAAAGGACTTGTCCTCCCAATAAAGGGAAATAACTATTTTCAAATGAAAAAGTGAAAAAAGAAGTAAATTTGCCATTTTATTTCCAATCACTACAACAAAATTCGAGTCATAGAACCAGACAATTGGCTCCTGTGCAGGTTTTTCTGCTCGGTAATTGTGCAGTTATAGCACATAACTAATTTAAACCAATATAGAACTAAGCAGGGCCAAGTAAGACTGCAAAACAAACAACAGGAAAAAAAAGTACACATGATTTCTCAGGATGTAAGTCAAGCCACAACAAAACCAACAACGCACTAATGCTATTCACCAGCAGTAATTATACTGCAATAAAATAGATTATAAAATATTAGCAAAACCTCATCATTCCGTATGGCTTAAAATAACATGTCATTAGCAAGCCTGATGAATGCTAATAATGGAGTTTCGTTTTTGTTTGCAAATAGAATACAGTGTACTTGTGTGCAGAGGCTGAAGCAGAAATAAGCTGTCACTATGCAGATACAGGTATGAAACAAGCACACTTCCTCGTGTACTGATCTTTAGCTATTTAGAAGAGGTGACTGTGTTGTAGTCTGAACATAGCAAGCATTGGGTATTTCTCAAAAAACAGTACTGCTATGATTGAGAAGTGATTTAAGATATATTCCTTTTCTGTATTCAGTGACTGATTTTTCTGTTTAAAATATGCTTTTCATACTTTTGCAGCTTACTGCAACCATTCCACAAGCTACACTACATTTTCAGTAATCACTAAGAATCACTAAGTATCAGTAAGAATCAAGCAATTTCCTGATCTTAATACCATTATTTGGCCATACTAACCCCCCCCCCACAAAAAAAAAAAAAAATCAAGTGGTACAAGCTATCCTCACACAGCCATGGGAAAAGGCTGGAAGGTATCCTCACATCCCAGCCAGTTCCTCCCTCCCATTTCAAGACAGGATCTTCAATAATTCCCAGGTGAGATGAAGTCAGACAAATTCCCCATGCCCAGGGTTCCACAATTTTTCTAGGGTGACCTACTCCAGTGTTTAGCAGGGAAATCTA
The DNA here is from genome assembly GCF_000696875.1 of Nestor notabilis. Lineage (NCBI taxonomy): Eukaryota > Metazoa > Chordata > Aves > Psittaciformes > Psittacidae > Nestor > Nestor notabilis. The sequence goes on from NW_009910007.1 coordinate 8,551, forward strand.
AGTTCATATTTGAAAGGCATTACTTCAGTGTACTGCTTGAGTTAAAATCCTGCCCTAGGAATTCCCTCTTCTTGCTTGATAACTTCATTTTTTGTCTTCATCACACTATTTGTCTATATTAAATGGGGTAGAAAGCTTGTACTCTTCCTCCTGCATCTATTTTTTGTCATACAAAGTAAAGCCAATTCAAAGATGATGTTGAGAGGCACATATCTAAATCTGAGCTTTGGGTACTAGCACACAAGATTAGACTCTAGGTCTAAGTAGTTAGTTATTTACTGTTGTACCTCACTGACTTCTGAATCCTGCCTACAGATTTACTTTATAACAGAAAGAAGCCAGGCTTTTGTGGACATGGGGCTATCATGCTGTACATTTCATTCTTTCGCTATTAAAACAACAAAACCAGACAACAACAACAACAACAACAATACCCCAACACGAAACACAAATGACAACAGAAAAAAGACTAGCTATAGTTTCCCTCGTGGTACTTCTACCTGTTCCTCAAGAATTAACAAAAACAAGCTGTCGTGTCAGAAAGCAATTGAATCTACACCCACATCACTGTCTGCAGTCTAACAGAAAAAACCATGAAATACTGCCCGTATTTCTGTAGGTTTAGCATTTCTTAGAGTACACCAGGAAAGACAAAGAAGAGAGTACATACTGGATAGATATTTCCTTTAACCATGTAAGACTTCTCTGGTTTTAGCACCAAATAATCTCCACGAAAGGGTATAATACGAGGTTCAGGGCTGCAGCCACTGATCTCAGACAGGCGGTCTGAGTAAAGTCCTGCACAGGTCACAATGTGCCGACAGTAGATTTCCTCACCCTGTGGAAAAACAAAACAAAACAAAATATAAACCACATAAAAATGCAACATACCTACTAAAAAAACCACCCATCACCTACCAGCTTTGGAAGAAAATGAGTCAAGGCCAGAAAGAAAACCAAACATATTTTCAGGAGGGAAAAATATTTGTTTCATTTGTACTATTCTCTCCCTTTACTCCACTCTCGTGAGACTCCACCTGCAGTACTATGTCCAGCTCTAGGGCCCCAGAATAAGGATTTGGACCTGTTGGAGCAAGTCCAGAGAAGGCCACAAAGATGCTCTGAGGGCTGGAGCATCTCTCATATGGAGAAAGGCTGAGAGAGCTGGGGTTGTTCAGCCTGGAGAAGGCTCTGGGGAGACCTTATAGCAGCTTTCAGTGCTTAAAGGGCCGACAAGAAATCTGGAGAGAGACTTTTTACAAGGACATGTAGGGACAGGACAAGGGGGAATGGCTTTAAACTGAAAGAGGGGAGATATAGATTAGGTGCTCCATCCCCCTGAGCATCTTCGTGTCCCTCTCTGGACTCTCTCCAAAGGTCCACATATTTCTTATGTTGGACCCCCAAGAATTAATCAATTAAGAATTGATTGCAGCTGTTTTATAGAAGCAGTCCTAGATGACACTGATCATGTTACTGAACAGCATCTTTTAACTGTTTTTAGAGAGCTGAATAATCCACCAGGACTCAACAAAAATTCTTAAGAAAATGAGAAACAGCTTCCTATAAAGCAATTAAATCTTCAGCTTAGTTCTTACCTTTGAGTTCCTAACAATGACTGGGTATTTCAGTCCTGTCACAGAATTAGACAAGAGAAGGAATTAATAACAGAGAACTGACAGAACAAGCAGCTTGTCACAATGAAGGATTCTTCCACTGGAATATCTTCAAGCTATGGAGCAACTACTGTTGGACGTAACAGATGTTGGACATAAGTGTATGAATTAATAGGGATTTTTTTATTCTTCCATATGTGTACTAGCACAGATCCAACCTGGCTTCCAGGATAAAGAAAAAGCACTACTACAAGAATAAAAATGCAATATTCAGCTAAATCTGATTTTAATAGGAAATAACAACCTTCTTCCTCAATTTTACTATAATTTTATTCCATCACCTTTAAATGTTTCAGGTGAAGGGTGACCTGCCTGAAAAAAAACCAAAACAAAGCTTGCTCAATAATCTTACTAACATAATTTTACCTTTTGTCTCATTCCCACAGGACAGAAAGGTTCAGAAATGTCATTTCAGTTAAAACAAATGTGTTTTCAGCAAAACCTTTGGCAGGATTGTAGTAAATGAAGGAAAAAAACTTGCCTTACCATCTTCACTTTCTGAAGAACTTTCTTTAGCCATCTCCATGTTTGTAACTTCAAAATCAGTCAAGATTGTCCCACCTGCTTCCTGGAAATCTTCTGCATAGGATTGGGCCACTTGTTTATAATTCACAATGCCAGTATATGGAGAATCAAGGGCCATCAGACCCTGAAACAGTATATACATAAGAATAGGGAAGGATGTATGTGGACTTTGGTCTTCAATACAGAGACTATTTCATCTGGAATGATGTGCGCTGCAGTGGAGAAGTGAGTCCTGCTGCTTCCCTATCCCTGCCTGCTTGTTTCTAGCCTCTCCACATGCCAGCTCCAATGTTAGTGTTTGCTGACAACTAGTATGGCAAAAACTACTTACAGTGGATTAAGTAATCGTGTAACTACAGCATAAATCAGTCTCCTCAACAAAGTGCTTAATGATAAAACAGGTTACCCAGCCTTTGCTTCAGCTAATAGCTACTTATCATTTTTCACTATGCACTATGCAATTCCACCTTCAAATGGTCACTTGGGAGCTCTACCTGGTGCATGGCTGTTGCCAATGCCTCTTGCAAGGCTAAAAAATACAGTCTAGCCAAGGTGCAAGAGTTACTGCACTGCATATCTGAGAGAAAAGTGCCTTATTTAGACAACAGCCTACACTTGTCTTAGCAGAAAGCAAGCGTCAAGCCCAGTGTGTAGCTGTAATTCTTAATGTTTCTTAGAGACGCTTTACTATATTTACTCAGAAGAGGCTCGGTTTCTCACATAATTTTTATCATGCTAGATGTCATCACAATATTTTCCTAGTTCTGGCTCTAAGATAAGGATAGTAGCACTGCTTTATCTCCGAGAGATGCTGCAAGTGTGACTACATTAAAAGATTGTCAGCCACTGAGATACTACAATAGCAGGGGCCAGTCACATGCCCAAGACAACCAGAATGGTTGGTAAAACTGTATTTTACATAAACTCTTTATTTCTATTTGATAGACAGACAGGCTGAGAGAGCTGGGGTTGTTCAGCCTCGAAAACAGAAGGCTCTGGGGAGACTTTAGAGACTCTTCCAAGGGGCTGATAAGAAACGTGGAGAGGGACTTTTTACAAGGTCCTGTAGGGACTGAACAAGGGGGAATTGCTTTAAACTGAAAGAGGGAAGATTTAGATTTGATATCAGGAAGAAGTTCTTCCCTGTGAGGGTGTTGAGGCCCTGGCACATTTTGCCCAGAGAAGCTGTGGCTGCCCCATCAGTAGCAGGGTTCAAGGGCAGGTTGGACGGGGCTTGGAGCAACCCGCTCTAGTGGAAGGTGTCCCTGCCTGTGGCAGTGGGGGTAGAACTGGATGGGTTTTAAGGTCTCTTCCAAACCCAAACCATTCTATCATTCTGTGATTCTATGATAACACCATTCACGTGCCATTTGCTTACAATTAAAGGGCTCAGCTCAGGAAACCAAGGTAAATTAAGAAAGAACCATCTGAATCTACTCCTTTGCAGAAGAAAATACTCAGCTGGATCTTGAACAAGCAAACAATGTTTTAAGGAGCCGATACAAAATGTTTACAGGGGAAAAAAAAAAAAAGATTCCTCTCCAGAAAATTTCTGTCTGTATCTACAACCACTCACAGAGAGTCGTACAGCGACACCAAAAGCAAGCTGCCAGATGAAACAACATGGGGAATTTACATCCAGGTTTTCCTTGCAACCAAAGACACATTAAACAACAACAAATCTGTGCTCCATAAATTGCCCACATTTCTCCTGCTGTGAAAATAAACAGGCTGAGAAGTGCTACACAACAACCACATGTGTAGGAAGCAACTGGATTGAAACTGGCTTGATCCCAATCTGCACTTACAGATGGAAGTCTTATTATCAAGCTTTATTGTATGGTAAATAATTTTAATGGGAATGAGCAGAATCATCTCAGCATAATCTCAGATAGAGCAGCTGTAACCTGGGTGAAGGTAAATCTGCCTATCAACCACAAAAACATACAAGCAAGCACCTGCAAGGAGAATCACAGAATGATTTGGGTTGGAAGGGACCTTAACATCATCCAGTTCCAGCACCTTTGCCACACCTTCCACTAGACTAGGTTCCTCAAAGCCCTGTCCAACCTGGCCTTGAACCATCTCCCCCTTGAAGGGGGAATAATTACAGATTAAATTTAGGAGGGAAAAAAAAAAATCATCATTGATAGGAGCATTGGTTTTTTTTTATTTGTTTTGGGTTGAGCTTTTTGTTTTGTTGGTTGGTTTTGTTTCTGAGCACATACATACGTCAGGGAGGACACCTCTGGGTAAAGCTGAGAACAGAATGAAGTCTGAACAATTTGTAGGCTCTGTCCATTTTCCTATAAATTCAGTCCTGCAGAAGGATTAAGGGACTGCAGACTCCTACTTTGACTCAGATAAACCTGATTCCTTTTGTAGGCTGCAAGTGAAATGGATTACTTGCTCTCCAGTTTGTGAATGCTGGCCCTTAGGAAGCAGCCCCCATGTGCAATTAGAGCAGTGGCAACTCTATATACCTTCAGCATATGGAGAACTAATTAATTATGAACTGACAAGTAAGAGAACAAGAAGAGGTGAGCAGGAGAAACCTGGGGAGAAAGTGTCACCAATGATTCCGCGACACCACCTTATGTTGTATTAGACCTGATCTGATCTGTATGTAATGGCAAAAGCATGTGAAGGATTGGGTTGAGCTAAAAAGTTCCAGAAATAAATGGATACATTTATTTTTGTTGACAATTATATCTCTTTTGAACTTGTCCCCCATGCAAATTACTTTAAGACCAGAAACATATTTATGTTAAATTAAAAAACAATGTCACCTGAGAAACTGAGATCTTACATGCTAATTAAAAGTATGCAATCTCTTACCCTGCAGAAGGGTTCTTTTGCTTGTATTTCTTTTGTTCCAATCAGTTTCAGACCTGGGACATTGTTCTGCAGCCCTCTTTCATACAGAGCTTTGAGTCTTGGAATTTCATCTTGTTCAACAGCTACAATTAGCTTCAGAAAAGATAACACGGCAGACCAGTGAGCAAAACACACACAGACAGTTCAGGTCTGGCATCAAGCCCAAGCTAACAAGCAAACAATAGTGAGTGAACAGTGAATTCTAATCCAATGAGGGGGAAATGTCATTTGTGCCATTAGTTGCACAAGATTCTATAAATACCAATTATTACTGAAAAAGCATTAATACATTAAGGAGAGTGAAAACCAAATGTTAAACTGTAGTTTAAGCTACTATCAATGGATAATATCTACTAAAACTACCAGACTACAAATCTGAATGTCAAAGAAGAGAATATTATTTTAAAGAGACACTGTGATGCTTCCAGAAATAAAACCGAACTAACCCAAGTTGTACAAATCTCAGTCTCGATAACAGAGTAACACCATGTTCTCACATGGTGTCTGAACTGAACTATACCAGCTTCACTTTGTTGAACCATGTAGTCAGCTCACAGCTACTGCAAGAGATTTATCAGGCTATGAATGACCTGTGTCAGGTTTGCACAGACCTTGCTACTTCCAGGCATAGCTCAAGTCTGACACAGGCTCTTCTGTGTTTGAGAAGTCACTAAGTTCTCCAAACCTGGGGCTGCTTTATGTAGGACTTGCTGTAAAGCCTCACCATCATCTCTCCCGGAACAAACACTGCCGGGGAATGCGATGAGGAAGTACACAAATTTAGTGTCAGCGAAGGACCAACAATGCTGCTGGGTCAGCTAACCTTATCCAACTTCGAATTTACTCCTACCGAGCAAGTCTGCTTTCTTGGGCTTTGAGTTGAGAGCAGGCCTGTCACAACAGGTGTATTGCTGTACAAATCCACAGTGCCATCTTGTGACCAGAATCGCAATGGACGGAGCACAGCCAGGCCGGGACAAACACCACCTGCACTGGTGCAGGGGCCATCAACACTGTGCCGCTTCCAGGCATTTCTGCTCGGCACCCCAGAGCTGGTGAGATCTGCACCCAGCTCCCCGTGGGTGCTGAGCTAGGGGGACTTGAAGCGGCCGGCGCTCATCACATCAGATAGGGTCTGCGCTGGACTGAGAAAGAAGACCCAAGATGTCTGTGAGCAACCTGGAAAGGGGCAACCAGGGAGGTGAGAAAGTCAGGTGATGGTTTAAAGTGACTCGAGATGGTTCTGACAAGAGCTGACTGTAAAGAACTGCAGAAGACCTTCCAAGGTGAATGAGCAACTGAAAATGGCAGATGAAATTCAATGCATATAAATGTGAAATGGTGATCACAGAAAAAGTGGTCTTAGCCTCACGTATAAAATGATGAATTCAAGATCAAAGTTACTACTCAGGACCAAGATCTTGGGGTAAGGATAGACAGTCCTATGGAAACATCAGCTCAATGCCTAGTGACAGCTGAAAAACCCTAAACTGAGTATTAGGAACAATGAGGGTAAGGATACAGGAGAACACAGATAGTATTTCACTGCAAAAATCCAGAATCTGACCACACCTTGAATGCTGTGCACAACTGTGGTCCTCATCTTCTATCAAAGATGCATGAAACCAGGAACAGGTCAGAGAACAAAGACAGGGTAGAGAGAGTCATGATAAGCTTCTCTAAGAGGAATGACTGAGCAGAGTAAAACTTACCAAGCGGAAGGGACAACTTTGGGCGAGAAAAGGATATGAAATTACATGTAGCTTGGATATTGTGAGCACAGATCAACTGTTCATGAGCTCTTCTAACACAAGGGGTAGGGGCTCTCAGATAAAGCTTGCAGGAGCCAGGTGCAAAATGAAGCAGTGAGTTGCTGATCTGTGGAACTGCTCATCAAAGTATGCTCAGATGCAAAAGCTTTTTATTGAAAGACACCTGGAAGATAAATCTATTGAGAGTCACCACAGAAAAAACACATCAGGCTCAGAAACTAATCTGAGCTGAAAATAGTTGAAAGCTGGAAGAATTAATAAGAGCTTGTCCTGTTCTCACTCCTTCCTGGGTCTCTCCAGAAACTTCCAGAAATGGGATATAGGGTTGGGTAGACCTCAAATGAATCAGTACAGCCACTCTTCTGTCCCCAGCATTTCAGGTTGTGTTAGGTGGATGTAACATGGCATAAATGCATGTAGCTGGGTCTCATCTGGAGCTGTTTTTAAGTCTTTTCAGAGTCTGATATGCCAAGAAATAAGGTATGCACATACTGAGAGCCTTCATGCTCCTTGGAGCTACACAGGTGCCCTTCCATGGGGCTTGGCTTCCACCATTACCTGGCATATTTTAGCTCAGCCCACAGATAAGGACCTAAATAATTTAGGTCCAGAAAAGAAATTGATTTGAGTTGCTGGAAAGAAGAAAAGAAAAAGGCACCTTCATTCTGAAAGTAGTAAGCGTTGCAGAAACTCGTCTTGTGGGAGAAAGATCACAACCAGGCCTCTGCTATACATTGTAACATTACATTATACAGTCTCAGTTTCCAAATGTACAGTAAGAACACACAGCAGTTCCTATACCTTCCCACATTGTTTATACGGTATTCCCTTCTGGTCACAGTACTCGTAGCAGAGGGCTGCTCCCTCTACACACAGCTTAGCTTTCAGAGATCCAGGGGTGTAGTAAATTCCACTGTGAATCACACCACTGTTACGTCCACTCTGGTGATGAGCTAAATAGTAAGAAAAGTACGTTATTAAAATGCATGTTCCAACGATTAGTTCACACCTTTTCCTCACACCAATTACCTCAGCTGTCAGAAAAGCAAGGTCTTGAATCAGTGTTACAATAGATGCTCATATAAGGTAACTGCACAGCAAACCCAATTCCTCCCTTGGCCTCAAAAGGCTAGAAAAACACTGACACAGCAAGACCCAGTTAATAATAAACCATCACAGCTTGCAGTGTATTGAATTAACAGGCAGAATAAAAGATAATCACAAGGTTTTCCTCCAAGACACTTGCAGGCCAATCAACCAAAATTTTGTACATGTTCAAATTAATTTTAAGAAATTAAATTTTTAAAATTAAACACATCCTTAAAGGCCTCCTCTAACATAACATCTGTGCAATCCACAATTTCTAGGGATTTGCTGGTAGCCTGGGTAGGCTTTCAAGTATTTGTGAACTGGAGTAAGTTGCTATTTGCTCTTTGTAACTAAGTAAAACAGAGGTGAAAAGTATCACAAACATTTTTACTGAAGTAATTTGGGCAGGTTCTCCCTCATAACATATTGACTCCCAAAGGTCATTCCTGACACAACTGTTATGGACCTAATGTACATCCCATGTTGGAGATAAAAAGCCACTTCATATCATACACGTAACACCTCAAGAACGTGTAGCCCGGCTGGTGGAGCTATTTAAAGCAAGACCTTGGGCTCACTGGTATTACTGTGCATTAGCCACTGATGTGATCCCTTGGGGTTGCTTCTACCTACCCTGAGTGACTGCGTTATCTGCATAAGCACTTGGAGTGAAGACTGCTTATGGTGAAACTGCGCTTGTGCTTGAGTGAGCCAGAAAAGCTTTCAATGAAGCAACAGGGCTTATTCTTTCTTATTTCAAAGCCAGGATGGATGACCAGGTGAAGAGCGCCTCAATATTTCCTGTGCAAGCAGACAACACTGGGATCTCTGCCATTTTACTCTATTTAATGCTGGGCCAGTAACTAGTGACCATGTTCCTGAGTATCTGTTAGTTCTTTGCCTTTGATAAATTGCCTCCCATGCAATTAACAGCACCTTGCACAGCATATACAGGGATATGCACAATCACAGGGCAAATGACTGTGGTTTACAGCTCTGACAGTTAACAGTCAGTCATAGACTTTGCCTAAACCAGCAAGGGGGCAAACCATGGCACAGGGTTGGAACTGGATGAGCTTTAAGTTCCCTTCCAACCCAAACCATTCTGTGATTCTAGGATTCCCCTTACATGCACGTTCACAAAGTACTTTGGCGAGGGTGCCCTTCAGTACAGGATTTCTGACAGGCTGACACCTGCTGAGCCCGAGGTGAGGAACACACGGCGCCATACCCAGCTCCTGCTCCTTCTCCAGCACGGCGAAGGCGAGGGAAGGATGCCGCCTGACGAGCTCCCTGGCCGAGGCCAGCCCCACGATTCCCGCGCCCACCACCACCACGTCGAAAGTGCTGCCAGACAGACAGACAGACAGGGCGGTGAGCTC
>NW_009910008.1:0-206 GCF_000696875.1 Nestor notabilis
GGCCGGGTACCACCCGAAACTGCCCGCTCCGGAAAAGTTTTATGCTGGCCTCAAGTGCCTTTCTTGGTGTGAATGACATAACGGGCTGTGTAGGTCGAGTCACCTGCGCTTCGGAAGCTCTCCCGTTAGCTTCGGCTTGCTGCAGCGCGGGCGCGGGGGGCTGCTAATTTTTACTCCCGACGGGATCACCCGCCTGGATTGCGCTA
>NW_009910008.1:280-8308 GCF_000696875.1 Nestor notabilis
CGAGGAGGGAAGGACAGCGAGGTGCGCGGCCGGAGTCGGGAACGCGGAGCCCAGCTTCCCTCTGAGCCAGAAATTGCCGGGTTGTGAGGTGTCAGTGGTAGAAAAATGGTCCTAATGCTCATGGTAACGCGGTGGGAGAGGTTTAAAAAGAGGAAAATCTGTATTTGCAAAAAAGTTTGGCAATGCGCACTTTAACGAGTATTTTTAAAACGTTAATTCTAAGTTATTGGGGGGGGGGGGGGGGGAAAATTTTAGTCCCTTCCGATGCGTGCTGCAAAAGTTGTGCATCTCTTCCCCGGCTGAAAGTATTTGAAAGTTTGTCACTGTAGTCAGTAGGGAGTGTGTAATAAACCTTGACGGGATTAAACACCCTCCTTAAGAACCGGAGTCTAATATTACAGCGTGAGTTGATTGATTAGTTTTTGAGGAAGCTTATGTCAAATTCTAATCCCGTTTCGGATTGTGCTTGTCGTGTAATGTTTTTTGCTCCAGCGCTTTATCACAGCAATGAAGTAGCGAGCTGCAGTCCTGCGATAAGGCACCCATTGCTTCCACACTCCTATCCTTTTGGACAATAAAAGGCTGTTTACACTCTCCACATTCTTGCAGCCCGATTTCTAGCTAAACAACGCACAGGGGTGAGAGATGGGAAAAGAAAGCAGCAAATGGATTGCAAAGTTGTTGAGCAAAGGGAACTAAATAAAACCTCTCTTCCTTGCACCTACAACCTGTCTTACGCTTTCCTTTTTACTTATTTTAAACATACCAAAGGGATTGATTGAACCCATCAACAGGCGTCGGGTTTGTTACACGATGCTTTATTGATGATGTTGGAAAGTTGCTAGCATGTTGTGGCTTTACGTGCCTTGAGTGAAGGCAGACTAAAAAAGCGAAGTTGCTCTCTTGAATTAAGATAAATAATCCTGCATAGTCAGTGCAGGTTTTCAGGTGGACGTGGCAGTCAGCTCACACAGGGCTATTCCTATTTTCTGTGTTCCTTATATACAACCTGGTAAAGTTTTAGAGTCAATTAGCTTTATGGCTAACATAAATTAGTTGAAATTATAAATTAAAGCAACGTGAGAATGGGTGATATTTTGGAGGCATTTTAGGTATACCTTTTAGTAATAGATTAGTATTAAAAGCTTGCGTAAATGCATTTTGGCATACTGATATCAGAATACCTGGTTAACATCTGGTTAAAGTTACAGTTTATTATAAATTGAGTTGAGAAATACTTGATGCTGGTGGTAATACATTGAATACAAGTCTCTGTGCTGTTCTTTGTTCTCTGGCTGGTATTTGAAGGGACTGGTGGCTTCTTGGAATCTAATTAGCAGTTTTAGCAGGCAGGCATTGGTGGTACTAAATCTCAATTAATTTTTTGTTTCAGTTTGTTTTGCTTGTTCAGTTGTTTTGGTTTTCTTTGGTTTAACTGAAGATTGACATTAAAATTAACACAACACTAAAGGCTCAGTGTTTCAGCCAAGAAAGGAAACAAGTATGGGTTTCAGTGTTGCAGTACAGAAATTAAACCCTTCCTGATGGTGCAATCTTAAGTTTTAAGGAAACTGGAGATTTTGGAATACAATATACTTTGGCATTATATTTTAGTGAAGGTAAAAGTACTTGTAATTTATTTTTTTTTTTTTACTAGATTTAACTTCAAACTCGTGCTTGGCTTTCAAGTACCGAAGTGTGCTATCTACTTAAAGATGCATAAATGTAGGATAAAACCCATGTGAAACTTAATAAATTTGAGGAGATGCTGAGGATTATGTCAGACCATCGCACTGAATTTCGGAAGGCAGTGTTAGTTAGGTGGTTATGTGCTGTATCTAATAGTGACCAATCAGAAGTTCATGTTTAGTACTTAGAGTGTGGATGTGTTTCTGTAGCATGTTCCTGGATTATTATTTTGGTTAATAGGTGGTGTACCAGTATGCATGTGGCATAAGTGCATACGCATTTCTTGGACTGCTCTGCATATTTGGGTATATTAAACATTAAGAAAACCTGCTGTTGTGTCAGGTAAAGGTGCTACCTTACTTCTGTAAAAATGCATTAATGTTCAAAGTCATGTTTACATTATATTGTCAATATAGATGGAAACAATAATTTACAATGCATACAATGTACTTGTCTGGTCTGTTAGCAATAAGAAGTCCAAAAACTGTTATATTGTGTCATCATTAGTAGGTAGTCCTCCTTTGCTATTAGTTTTCAGTAAGCTCTTTCAATTGTCACATAATTGCTGAATGTCCTGTTACTTTGCTTTTTATAAATAATGGAGTTCTACATGTTGGGAATTGAAAAGACTGAAGTATTAGGATTATATGGTTTGTAATATACCTGCTAGTATTCGTTAAGTTAGCTTTAAGTGCTTTAAAAGGAGGGGGGCTTCTGCTGCATCCCTGGGGATATTACTTGTCATTTTAAAGAAATCTTGGTTTAAACAAAAAAGCAAAAAACAACCAAGAAAACAAACGAAACAGGAAAAAAAACACCCCACAAAAGCCAAAAACCCCAAACAAAAAAAAAACCACCCCACCTCTCCGCTATCAGTATCCATTATTTTCTTTCCGTCCTATCAATTTGCACCTTTTAAAGTGTCACATTTCATAACATTGTTTAAAGTAGTTCATATAGGATCTTCAAAATGTATGATATTTCTCCCTTTAAGAAAGAAGGGGGCGGGGGAAAGGTCTGTATATATGTTTTCAATCAACAAGCAGAGTTTGCTTTTGCTACAGACAGCTACTATAGCCACAGCTTTCCCTTTGTCTTGGCAGTTACAGTCACAGACAGGACCTGTGGTTCTGTAGGATACCCAGGCACCTTTAATTGTTCGTTTATTCTTGTATCTTTGCAATCTGAAATCAAGAAAGGATTTCAACAGCATTTGCTTGCGCCTATAGTTATATCAGCATTCCCACCAAGAAACTCCTTTCAAATGTTATCAATTGGGCAGAGTTCGAACCATGTTAGAAAACTAGCAATCGATTCTTTCACAAACCCTTAAAAGCAGTTATTTTTTTTCCCAGTAATGTTTCTATAGATGATGAATAATTGTGGGGGAGGGGGAAGAGGAAACAACCAAACCCCAAACAATGTTATTTTAAGATTTTTCTCCACCAAGACTGAAGTATAGCATTTGACATGAGTGAAATTCAATGACAGATTGTTTGTTGTGGACTTTTCAAGGGCTGAAATTTTTAGCACAAAACAATTTGTCAGACAAGCCAGAATTTTTAGAGGGTTTTCGTTTTGTTTTGTTAACAAAATTTGAGATTCTTAACAACTTAAGCTGAAAAGAATATTTATAACTTGTTAAAGTATATGACATTACTTCATAAGCAGAAATAGCTTGAAAACTGAGATAAAGCTGCATTACCATTTAAAACATGTATACCGTGTGAGGCATAGAAATGCAGAGGTATGTTCCTCCTGGCTACTTTAATTTTGTCTCTGTAGCCTTGCAAACATGGTCTATGTAACATGCCCTTGCAGTGAGAATCAGAAATAGGCACCATGCAAAACTCTCAACTCTGTTTTAGAAAGGTAAATGCTTCCCTCCAGTCATCTTGAAGCATGCAGATGAAATTCCATCCCCCTTTAATTTCAGGGAGAACTTTGACATGAAATATATTGGGCCCAAGATTTCATTTGGTTTATTTTGGTATTTTTCTTGATGCTGTAGGCATTGTAAACCTACAGCTCATTCTAGAATAATAAAGTAATATAAGTAACCCAAGGAATGCAGGCAGTTTGAAGTTGAAGGCAGCTCAACAAACACTGGTTTTAGCAGTTCAAGAATTTATTATCCTAAATAAGAAGTTATGTCTTAAGGTGGATGAGGCTAGGTTTAGTTTATATAAGGTGTTCACATGCAACTCAGCTTGCCCTTACATCACGTCTTTTGACCTAATTCGGTGGAACCATTGACTGATATTTTTCTGTTTATTTGTAGGTTGACTGGGGGCATAGAAAGGTTATAGACCCTATTTAAAATCTGTACAGCAAGTCTGTTTGACTGATGTCCAATAGACCACAAGATACCCCAGGTTTTCCTAACACAGGGCACATAACACTCAAGTCTCACTCTTTCTATCTGTAACATGGAGGGTATTTTTCTGCCGTTGTAAAGCATGTTGAAAGCTACATGCCAGAGATGTGCTGTAGATACTTCTTGTTACTGGTAGTGCAATGTAAATGATGGGGAAGTAAAACAAAGATCAATAGTGCTCAAAACTAAATTTGGATGCACTGATCAGTCCCAGCTTTCTGTTTTGCATTTTGAGCTTTGGTTTCTGCAAGAAGGGAATTTGGGCATGTGAGTTGAAAGGGAGCAGCAGAAACCACTCACTGGTCTGGACATTCAGGGCATCGGAGAGGTACAGCTCTCTCTAGGTGCCCCATATTCCTCCTATACTGTTAAAAGTCAATGCTTCAAAACCAAAAACATATGAGACGCAAGAGCTACTCTGGCATGGCATGGGAAATAAACACTGGGCAGTAACCCTCACCCGGGGTGCCAGTGCTTAGCCTGTGATCAGTGGGTGAGGCGTTAACCTGTGTGTGGCTCAAGTATGGAATAAGACATGGTAATTCTTGGTAAATATCTGCAATAAGGAAAGATCAGTGCTACTCTATGCTGAATGGTTTTAAGACAAAAGCTGTAATTCCTTAGGCTTAGGTTCCATCCCTTGTTGGGTTAAATCTTCATCAGAAAGAGCAGAACTGTTCTGGTGCTCAGGGAAGCTTTGAGTCTTTCACCACATACTTGTCAATGTATTAAAACCAAATGCAATGAGGAAAAGGGAAGAATATTTTGCGTTTATCACAAAATTGCTGTGATAAGTGACTATTTAAAAGCACATGTACTTCAAGGGACAGTGCATTTGCTCTGTTAATTTGCCTTCTAGTCCTGATTTTTGCCCACCTCTTTACTTCACTATACCCATTGTAAAGCAAAAATACTGGCCTTGAAATTTTTGCTACATCAAATCTTGCAGAACTGGATCACATCTAACAGAACTGGAAAAAAGAGTAAAAGTTCCTTTTCACATGACTTATAAATTCATCTTGAACTTGATTTCCAAACATCCTACTCTGGGGCAGCTTTGGCCTTTCACTTCAAATCTTAAGTATGCTTGTGTATGTTTCCTCAACCCCATTCATCGTTCCCATTCTGTTTTCATTCTCTCAGTTTCCCACCATGTTTGTGGATGTAGTTTATGTTGTTTAGTTAGTTAAAGAAACAATCATAGTTAAAGAAAATGATGGGTGGACCTGCTGGATAGGTTCTGCTTTCAGCAGAGCATCACTCATCCATGAGAATCATGTTTCACACTCTTAGAGTCCCTTTCCCCCAGTTTAGTACTTTTCACACTTGCAGGTTTACTCTGATACTTTTATCTGTACTCATCCTATTCATCCTATTTGTCAGCTGTTTCCTTGTTGTTCATACTTCACATGCTATTACTGTACTGTGCTAACATCTGTGCAGAGTCATGCAACACCATTGTGCCCGCACATTGGGTCATGCATTAAGGGTGCTGCCGGCATTAAATGAACCAGTGGAGGACCCTCAGCATAAGGCTGCAGTCCAGGAGACTGCACCTTGCAGCGGGACTCCTCCTAGCATGGGATGGAGCCCTAATGTTCACCTGCTTCCAAGCTCTGCGTACCAGGCACTTGGAATGCCTGAAAAGGTCTGGGTCCTGTGCAGAAGTATGGGAGATGTCAGGACTCTGCCAGCTGAGCAAGAAATGAGATGGAGGGTGGATGAGTTTCTGGATGACTCTCACACAAAACCTGTGAGGTCTGTAGGTCAGGACTTTGAAAACAGTGTTCATTCCTTTCCTGTAGGGAATTTCCCTGTGGGTTGGTGTCCTGTGTCAGCTGTAAGCTCAGTCTCAGTTAACAAAGAGGTTCAAGGAAATAAATTAAGAGTGAAGAAGAAATAAAGGGCTGTGAAGATGGGTCCACAGTTAAGACTAAGTAGTTTTGTCCTTGCAGCAGAGGTTTCAGTGCTGGTGTGGTGCTCTGCTCTCCCTGGAAAGGGAGCACTACTGTAAGTACAGAATTTGAATGAATTGACTGTAATTTAAGGTAGAATTAAAGAGCTGTAAGAGCTGTAGTTCTTGAGATAGGTTTTCTCTTTGTTCCAAATGATTGGTAGTAATAGCAGCTGTTATTAGCAGGGAAGTGAAAATGAAAGAATAGGGAGAAATAAAAAAATCAAACTAAGAATCTAATATCTCTAAAATATTTTTTTATGTGCACTGGGACCAGTTATGGTTATTGTGTCATTACAGTGCAGAGTTGAGACTACTTCAAATGCCCTAATTCTGATTCTCCACATCCAGCATGTTTGGCTTATGTTTATGATCAGTTGAGAATTCCTAACTTGGTACTTGGTTTTGGTGATGACCAGGTTATTTCTAATACCGTGCATCACCAATGTAATGTACAACCTTAATTTCATCTTGATCTACCCATTATCTAGGAAAATAAAACACTGTGCATAGAAATGCTTCTATTTGTTCTGTTATTATGTATATGTAAGGGCTTTTTATGGTTCTTACAGAGAAGGAGCTGCCTGTGCTTGAGGCTGACCTGAGGAAAAAGAACTTGGAGTTTGCTGTGGGAATAAGAGGTGAAGATGAGAGGGAGGATGGTGGTGGAAATAAAACAGCTCAGTGGGCAGGTGGAATGAACCTGAGCAGTTACTGCAGGAGAGGGACAGACAGACCAACAGTGACAAGGAATATTCCTACAGTAACACCAAGTTATGCATGTGAGAGGCTGTGGTGGATCCTTTCTGCTGTAGGGAATTTTCTTGTGGAAAATCCATCTTCCTTTCTCTCATCCCACTGGAGAGAATTTAGAAGTGGGATTTTTTTCAACAGGTTTCTTTGAGAAGGAAAACATAAAATGCCTTCATGAATATCTTTACAATATATTTTATTATAAATTCAGGACAAAATGTAGTAATAAGATACTTATTTCATATACTACAGGGCAGAGGTTGCATTATGAGGCCGTGGTCTACATGGGCGCATAGAAACTCCAACGTATTCTCTGGTTCATGGGGTTCAGCCCTGTCTGGAAGTTAAATAAAGTAGCACAAGTCAGTGCCACTAGATCTTTCTAAGACACCAGATCAGCAAGACTTAAACCTTAATATATGTAAACAGCCTCCAGTTTTAAATGCAGGAGAAACTGTACAACTGCTGGTTGCAGGCCATGTAGATGTGTATTCCCATGTGCCAAGAATTGTGTATTGCATGTGAAAAACTAAACTTCTTATTTCACAGATTTTGGTGTTCAATTTGGGGGTAATTACAGAATCCTCTTGTACTTCATTCTGTTGTAGATTCTTAAAATGTGCTTTTAGTTTGGAGCCTCCTTGGTTTAAAAGCAAATAAAATATCTCTAAGATATTCAGAAATAGTAAAAAAGAAGTTGGGAAGCAATATCTTGAGTTAAAAGTAAAACTTCAATCTTCTAAATAATTTTTTTAAAGATTAAAGCACTGTAGCTGCAGAAAGAGCTACTGAATCTGATCTTAATTGATCAGTGACAGGGACGTTTTCAGAGTGATATAACGTGGAGCAAGGGAGGAGTGAAACCCAGTCCTTCAGTTTCTTAAGCAACAGTGTGTGGGAGAGAAGGCTAAAGCCTGCATTGTTTTCTGCTCATTAGACTAACAAAATCGTAATCAGCTTTGTGGAAAGATGTGTGGTAGATAATGTTACTTCTGTTGCTGTGGCACCACCGAAGAGTTATCAGGTGTGTTAGCCTGGACCACTTTAAGTTAGATGACTGAAACACTTCTATGTGACAATTGCTTACTGAATTACACCTCGCTTCCTTTTAAAACAGGTTAAATTTTGTACATTGCTAATTTCAATTCTGTCATCATTCAAGGCAAGGAAAAGACTGATGTCAAACTCTTTACTGGGTTGGGACAAATCCTGTGATGCAGCTGCAGTTCTGTGCCAGATTCTTCTCTATCCCTCT
>NW_009910008.1:8339-12107 GCF_000696875.1 Nestor notabilis
CTGAACCAGTCATTGAATGTCTTCCAGTACTGGAAACCTCAATTTTTTGAGTTAATTTTGAAACAAACTGTGCTGTCTTCTGTGCTGAATGACAAATCCATAAGTCATCTTTGCATTCCCCTGGCTTGAGTCAGCTTGAGTCTGCTTTCTGCTGTAAGGAAGTTTGTGGCCCTCCAGGGAGCTTTTCTAAGCTGCATTCTGCCATGATCTGCCTGCTTCCCTCCTCTTTTTCTCCCTCCATCCTCCTGAAGTTTTTTCCAAGCAAACGATGCTCAGTTCCTCTGGGAGAAGCAGCAGCTTCCTTGCTTGCTTCTTCCTCCTGGAGATGCCCACCTAATCCAAAGTACAGTAGCCAGGAGCGGGTAAAAAGACTTCCTTTCTACTGCCCAGATTTATTTACTTGGGGTTTTTTGTGGTTTTGTTTTTTGTTGTGGGTTTTTGGGGTTTTTTTTTTTGTTTGTTTGTTTTGGTTTTTTTTTGGGGGGGGGTGGGTTGGTTTTTTTGTTTTTTATTTATAGCTAAATGCACTGTATTTGTACAGGGGAAAAAAGTCGGGGATAAATAATTCCAGAATCTACTGGTGATCATTAGTTCACCCCTTGCTGACCTGTCCAAGCTCTCTAGTAGCAGATCAGTTCAAAGGCTTTATCAGCTTTGAGTCCTAGGTTATATGACATACTTCTAGACTGTTTCTATTTAAAAATGTTCAGTTTTAACTTAATTGTGACACAGCAAAATCTGAGTGGATAGCCACTGTTATAGCACAAGACTAGAACATGATGTGGGGACTGTCATACTTTTTGGTTTTAAGAAGCAAGTTTTACAAAACTGCAGATTCTATAGACAGTGCACTAGTTCTCTATAAACCATATATTTCCCTTCTGACACCCTCTCCTTATCAAGGTCTTGCTGTGGCAGTGAGCTCAGGTGTGTAAAATTTAGATCAAGACCAAGAAATACAACAAGTTGCATTTCTACCATGTTAGCATTCTAGGGCCAGAGAAGGGGTTTTGTTTTTATGCTTTCCCTCCTTCCCCCTAGAGCCCCAAATCCCGTGTTTCTTTTTTTACAGCAGTTCTGGTGTAACCACAGCTGATATTTTTCCTTAACATTCTAAAAAAGTGGGGGAGCCATTCTCATCCAGCTCAGTCTTCAAGCCTCCTGTTATTTTTCATCTCACTAAAACTCGATATCCAGTTCTTGGCACCTAACTGAAGCTAGCTTAAAATAATACCAAGGTAGTTGAGTGTCTACAGGAGAATAAATTCACTGTTGAGTTAGGATCTATTTGATTTAAAGTAAATGAAATGCCTGTAAACGTAAGAATGAAAAAGCTTGACATACCTCATACTCGTATCCATTTTATGGTATTCACCCCATAATCATTTTATTCAGATACGCATGATCTATGTATTATCAGCAGTGGACAGCCTAGCACTGCTGTGACTAGGGAATTCAAACTCCTCATTTTGTTTAACAAAACGTTTTTATGGCTGTTGGATAGGATCTATTACTCTGCTTGCTTAGATTGAAGGTTCAGTGTTGCTGGTTTTTATACTTAATGTTGAACACTGGGGAAAGGAATGGATTTAAAATAGCTAACTTTGTATTTATGATGACTGAGAATACCTTTCTGCAGAGATTTGCCTCCTGGTGAGTTTGCAATATTCTTTCAATGAACAGCACGGCTATATTTTTGATGGGATAACAGGATTAATATGTTGAAAAATACAAATTTAATAGGTATTGTATCTTTCCTGTGTTTTGATGAATTGCATTGTCTTATCCAGTTCAGATTAACTACTAGATATACTTGTAATGTCCATAAAGCTGGTAACTGTGAAGGAGACTCAACTGTATATTCTATTTAGATGCTGAAACTTTAGTCTTCATAAAAAATAAAAAAAAAAAAAATAACAAACAGTAGTCACTTAAGTGACTTGTGCTGTACCAGTGATACTAATATCCTCTTTTGCATTGAGGGAATATTGAGATAAACTCGTCTGTGAGCAGGTATTAATAAAACTTGCTCTACTATAAGTATGTGCCCTATGCCCCTATTTCTATCTTACCCACTGCAGTTATTTAATAGAAATCTAATTATTCTTGAGATCACCAAGTCTGTCAGATCCAATTGAAGTGCACAGAATGGTTGAACAGTTATTTGAGTGGGACCGACATACAGCTGACGGGCAACAGCATCATAGGAAGCCTGATTTTCTTAGGAAAAGGGCTAAAATAATATTTAAAACAGAAATGAGTCTGAAAACCAAAACATGCCTGCATCCCAGTCAGAAGTTCATCAGGACCTCCTAGGGTGATCACATTTCAGGGGTTTGGTGGCTGTTGTATAGATATGTAGAGGCTATAAGAGATTTGAATCTTTCCTTACTTGCTGTATAATTCATTTGGTTAGGGCTCCTCTTCAAAATACTCATCTGGAAAAGTTGTAGTAATCAATATTAGTGGGGCAAGAAGACCTACACAAATAAAGGTCTTTTGGGGCTTGTTTTGTTTTTTGTGGGTTTGTTTGGTTTTTGTTTGGGTTTTTTGATTGTTTGGTTTTTCTTTCTAATTTCTTCAGTTTGAGATTAACAACTAAATATGGTCAGGATTTTTCCTATGTTTCTGGAAAATTCAAAATCATTAAAAGCTTAGTACAGAAGTGATCTATATCACAGCTTTGAATTAAACACCTGCAGTTTGCATATGATGACTGAGAGTGATGTTCAGCAAGCTCCGCACACAGAAGGAGGGGAGATACCTAGCAAGATCCTGAGAAGAAAGGAGCAGTAGCTTAAAATGTAACCTTTTAGAAACTTCGGAGCCTTCCTCTGGTTTGCAAAATGCCTTCTTTCGCTTTCACTCATGGGCTTTTTAAGGGAAGCAGGTTAGCCTAAGTTAGAACAGCTTTTAATAGGTGATAATAATAATATCTCCATTCTCTCTGTGCAGATAAGTCAGCACTTATCCCCTAATTAGGGTAACAGAAGAGAAAGCTAGCCTGCATCTCTCAAGACAGTATCATATTTATCAAGATAGAGTATTAGACAGGAGGGTGCTCAGTCCGTGTCCCCAGAGGGACTAAAAGCTGCTTGGATCTACCTTTTTGGAGGAAGAGAGAGATTAAAGACAAAATTGTTTTGGGTTTTGGTAGTGTTTTGGGTTTGTTTTATTTGTTTTGGTTTTTTGTTTGGGGTTTGGTTTTTGTTTGGTTTTTTTTTTTTTTGGCAGGAGGTGGTATGTTCAAATTTAGTGGAAGTAGGAAACTGACGCTCTTGCATGCACACCTACTAGAAGATGTACTTGCTCAGGTAAGGAGACACTAGACAAAAAAACAAACAAAAATCCAACAAAATCCCCTAAAAACTAAACTGAAACAAAAAGTGGTGGAGGCATCATTGCAAGCATTTTTAACTCTTTCTCTGACCTTAGTCAAAGGTCAAACCACATCCTGAATTGGATCCTTCAACAGAAATTAATGAAGGAATGCCTAGATTTGTATCCTGAGAGAGTCCATACATGGATTAGGATCTCAGGTGCTTAGAGAGGCATGCTCCAAAACAAACTAAAGGCAGTTTGCCTTCTTAAAACATAAGGAGTACTCGGGTTGTGTCTTGTAGTATGGTTTTAGAGATTATAGATTTAGGACCTAGGCATCTGTTATGAATCTGTGGAAAAACTAAACTTTGTGTCTCAAGCTCTCCCTGTTCTTTTGTTGTTATTTTAGTGCTGGTTTTTTGTTGGGTATGGTTTTTTATATATATA
>NW_009910009.1:0-21645 GCF_000696875.1 Nestor notabilis
TGATGCTTTTCATTTAAATGCATAAGTAAACCTGTTTTGTTCCTAATTTCAGCACGGTTTTACTCATAGGACATACAGTTAGAATGGTCTTAGCTCACGTGGTTCTGTGTTAATAACATCCAGTCGTGTTTCTTATTCAAGGGGTTTGTGAAAGTTGTCAAGAATAAGGCATACTTCAAGAGATACCAAGTGAAATTCAGGAGAAGGAGAGGTACAATTAAATTCCCTGTGATGTATAATTAAATGTCACTGATGAATATTTCTAGTTTATTCACGCATGTTTTCCACACTGTAACTGTTGTATTTCAGAGGGAAAAACTGATTATTATGCCCGCAAGCGTTTGGTAATTCAAGATAAAAACAAGTACAACACCCCTAAATATAGGATGATTGTGCGTGTTACCAACAGAGACATCATTTGCCAGGTAAGGTCTGTGGTGCTGCTGCTTCCCTGCCAGCCTTCCCAGTGTGAAGCAAACGGCAAGAGTGGAGTGTCTGAAGCAGCTGGGGTTTTTAAGCTTGATCTGAGCAGCTTTTATGTTGTAAAGTAGTTCCTTAGAAGAGAACAATCTTTAATGTTGCTGCAACTTCAGTAATAAAGCATATTCGTGACACAAAACAAGTTTTAGTAGTGTCAGCATCCTTCAGCCAGGTTATTCGTAATACAAAACTGCTGGTTTGATGATGCTGAGGTAAGTAAAGATCTTGGGGATTTCTCCCTGTTTTGTTCCTGCTGTATTTAAAGTGCTTCATGAAAGAGTCTTTGTGCTTGACTGAAGGCAGCAGGGTCGACTTTGACCTGTCAACCTGCACTGACAGTTTCACTGTATTTAAAGGTGCCTTCTGAGAGGTTTTTTCCTGTGGTGGCATGTGGATGATGTGAAGCAGTGAGGCCATGTGATGCTCTCCTTGTGAGACTAAAGGAGACTGGTAGATAAAAGCAGTAGGCATTTGGTCATCCTCACTGAGCACGCAGTTGAGTGTTGCATCATGCACCATTCCTCACTGTGCTTCGCTTTACTGTTTTGTTTCCAGAATGTGTTGAATTTTGAAGTTTAAAAACTTAGTCATGTTTACTATGTTATAAGTATGCATTGTTAACCTCAGAAAAGGAGCAGCTAGAAAAGTTAACTGTTCTGCTTTTTTCATGGGATGATGATCTGTTGAGAACAGTGGTGAGGGCTGTTTTTACAGTCAGTTCAGACCCTGATGAGGTGGTTTTATCTTTTGAAATTCAAAAGTCAGTGGTGGCAGGTGCTGACATCTGACAGGTGGTGCCTATCCAGTGTGTGAGAATCCTGCAAAATGGGGACAACTTTTGGATGTAGGAAGGAGGTGTGGGAGTTGAAAGGAGAAGGTTCTGTAGGTGAAAGGAAGAGGAGAAGTGTATCTGATAGTACTGCTCCCTCACAGGAGACTTCAGAGATGGCGAAAATCTCGGACCCATTACTAAAATAATTCCATAAGGTTATTATCATAGAATGATTTGGGTTGGAAGGGACCTTAAAGATCATGTAGTTCTAACCCCCTGCCATGGCGGGGGGGTCATGACAATGTTATCACAAACTCTGTATCAGATGCTGTTTGCATCTTTCTGAGGTGTGTTATATACTGTGTTATGCAGAAAGTGGACAGGATCCATCCACATCCATAGTGAATCTTGGAAAGGTTTCCTGGCCTTTTGATGTGTACAGACAGGTAAATGAAAGTTGTGACATGGACTTTCTCTGGCCTAATACAGATTTGTCGTCTTTATGTCTGTACTTTAGGACTTAATTATGCCTTTAAAAAAGAAAGAATTAAAAGAAAATGACAAGCCCTTGAGCTTGCATGCAGAGTTTGGCAGCGTGCTCTATAGTATAGACATTCCTCTGTAGTACTCCTGTCAGCTCAAGTAGATGTCAAAGAAACAATAAACCAAGCCCAGAGTTCTTGTGAGAACGCTAACTCTTGTTTCCTTGTCAGATTGCCTATGCCAGAATCGAAGGTGACATGATTGTCTGTGCTGCTTATGCCCATGAGCTGCCAAAATATGGTGTGAAGGTTGGCCTGACCAATTACGCAGCAGCGTACTGCACTGGCCTGCTGATGGCACGCAGGGTAGGTATCTGTCCAGGCTGCTGCTCTGGTTTTCTTACCAAAGGCAAAGCCCACTTTCTCCAGTGGTGTGCTGGTGGTGATACATGGCTCTGTGGGCTTCTCTGAATAGTAACTTTTGGTTTTTACCTTAGAGATTTGATGGCCTCCTGTGACTGTCAAATCACAGTGAGAAGTAATGACGGCACACAGGTTCAACTCCAGCAGCCCACTCTTAAGTCTCAGCACTTAAGTTTGGTGGAGGGAGGGAGTCAGGATGAAAATGTAAGAAATGTACCTCTAAGAGTTTGAAAACATGTAAACAGCATCCATCCATTTTCCATATGAGCTCAGGAACATGTCTTTAAGTTCCCTAATGTACCTGTTGGAACAAAAGGTTGAAACTTCAGACATGCTTACTGTGGTAGTTGTTAAAAGCTTAGTATGGGATGCTTATTTTTATAAATAAATTAGTTAAAATATGAAGATTTTACTGCAGATTTGTGTTTTACAGTGGTGATGGTTCTTCATTTCATTGATAAATGGAAAGAATTTCAGAAGTGCCTTTTTTGTTCTTGCAGCTTCTGAATAAATTTGGCCTTGATAAGATCTACGAAGGCCAAGTTGAAGTGACTGGTGATGAATATAATGTGGAGAGCGTGGATGGAAAGCCTGGTGCTTTCACATGCTACCTGGATGCAGGTCTTGCCAGAACTACCACTGGAAACAAAGTCTTTGGTGCTCTGAAGGGTGCAGTGGATGGTGGTCTGTCCATCCCACATAGGTAATCTAGTCTGTTTGGAAGGATTCCTTTAGAATTAACCTGAGATTCATCTGTAGGTGACAGCCTACATACACTGTCACTTAATGTGCCAGTAACCTGGGAATGATTATGTAGCCTTTGGTTCTGGGGTGGGTTTTAGTTGTTTGTTCATTGGTGTTTTTTAATCCAGAAGTTCAATTCTGAGAATGCTGCTGGGAATCTTGCAGCTATCAAGAGATGTTACTAAACTTATAGAAACTAAAAAGCCATCTTGTTGCTTTGACTTAAGGTCACTAAGTGATTGCATGCAGTTAAGTAAATATCCTTTAGTATTCTGTTGGCTTAAGTGTTCAGCAAGTTGTGTGTACATACTGATTTCAGTGCAAACAACTGTATAAACCAGGTACAAAAGCACTGATGCTTGCTGCAGATGTCGGGGCAATAGTAGGTCTGAGCAGTCCACCTGCACTTAAAATTTCTATACAGAAGTTTTGACAACTCCTGTCATAGGCTATGAATGACTAAACCAAGATACTCAGCAGTGTTACCCAACACTCATACTACTGTTGGCTGCTTCTTTCCACAAGCAGCAGTGGGGGATATGAGCTCTGTTGTGTATTTTCTTCCCTTCTCCCATGCTCTTCTATTCATTCTTGACTAATTTAGCAATTTTTCTGACTTGGCTGCTATGTGATGATACTCCCAATGACTGAACACTCTGTAGTTGGTCCATGGTGTGTATGTGATGTACAGCACTGTTTCAAGACGGGACTGATGGCAGCTGAGATGAACTTAACTTAAAACTTCCATCACTTAATTTTCTTTATCTCTTAATTTCTAATTAGAGGGTCCTATCCCTCAGTTATCTGTAGGAGAATCTGATGTGTTGGTCATTTCTGTGTGCAACTTAGCCTCTGAATTGGAGCATTTGGCAATGTGTCTTAATCTGTCTGTAATGCTGTTTCACAGTACCAAACGTTTCCCTGGGTATGACTCGGAAAGCAAAGAATTCAATGCAGAGGTTCACCGCAAGCATATCATGGGCCAAAACGTTGCAGATTATATGCGTTACCTGATGGAGGAGGACGAAGATGCTTACAAGAAACAGTTCTCCCAGTACATAAAGAACAACTTAACACCTGATGGGGTGAGATTCTCTGGTTCATGTGCATTAATAGAGGTGCTGTTAAGTCTTGTGCAGAGACTTCTCTAGTAATGCAGCTAAGATTAATATGTAAAATAATGTGATTCATGTTGTATGTTATCCATGCAAAGAAAATATAAGGGCTCTGTAGTATATTGTAGACCTTTTGAAAGGAAGATCTTTTTTTCCTGCCATGAAGCTTAATGTTCTGCCTATAAACCTAAGCTCACAGGACTGCATTCTAAGCTGGACTGTTTTTGGGGGGGATATTATCTGATACAGAAATGAGCTTAAAATTTCTATACATGCTGCCTGCTCATTCCTAATCCCACACCCCAGCCTGTCATTTCTGCAGCTGTGGGGGTGTGCTCTGTGTCCAATCTGTTCTAGCATTTTTGTGATCCTATAGGTAATTCCGTGTCCCAGGTGAACATAGACTAGCTCGAGCTAGCTCTGTTGTAGAAGCTGGAATCTCATGAAACTAGAGAGACTATAATCTTATTTCAGAGTATTTTGCACAAAATAGTAGAAAATGTGCAAGATTACCAAGGTTTCTTTCAAGTGTTCCAACTCCTTTCGGATAGCTTGTTTTGCTGCCCCCAATATTCTTGCCTGGTTTCCCCAGTTACTGGTTCTGAAGCTCCAAGCAAGCATTCTCGCATCATTTTTCAGGCTGTGGAAATATTCTTTGTCCCTTTCTTGCTATGTGGCTTGGAGGGGTTTGGTTTTGGTTTCGTTTTTTTCTTTTTGTAAACTTAATTAATTGCTACTTTTTGTAACTTTGCTAAAAAATAAGTAAGGTTATATTGTAAATGCCAACTTCATCTAGTTTACTAATAAAACAATATTTATAGCTTGTATTGCAATGGAGTGAGTCCAGGACTTTAGGCAGTAGCTAGACACTTAACTCTTCATGCATCTAGAAGACTTCTCACATCTGGGATCTAGTGATATTAATTAACCACCAGCAAAGGTATTCTTAGCATTGGTGCTGTTATGGAGCCATAGTTAGTTTTGGGACAGAGCAGCATTATTGCACCCTTGGGGACAATGCAGGGACTGTCATAGTTCTTGCAAGACTTGCTACTCTGAAGCTGCTTTCACAGCTTCTACTTCCCTCTTACTGAACAGCTTTGTAATGTGTGCTACAGTGGGGTTTGAAAGGTGGTAACATGTTTGATGACAGAGTTTGTGTGGAATAATTTTGGCATAATAAGTAAACATGAAGTATTTTATTCTAGGTAGAATAACTTTCTAGACTGCCTTTTAATTTCAGTGTGGGGAAGCTATGACACTGAAAGCAGGCTTCAGAGGAAATAGTATTTCAACTGCAAGATGATAGCCTATATTTGAGAGACTTGTGAGTTGTCTGTACTTAATTCTATGGCCTTGGTTCCTTAACTGTAAAGTAAGGATAAAATTACTTTTTCTTGTTTGTGTCTAAGTTGCAGGTTTGACTACTGAAATTGAATCCTAGTGATAGCAGGAATTCAGTATGCTGTGGCAGTGTATGGAAAGTATTTAAAGGCAACCATGCAAAATTACAAGCTGTATTGTTATGAAACCTCTTTGTAGTGCATGCTCTGGTCAGGGTATCTTGGATTTTTAACATCATGGTACACCTGGACCACTATGGAGAACTGAACAGGGTTTTTTATGTATGTTTTTTTTTTAAGATGGAAGAAATGTATAAAAAAGCCCATGCTGCTATACGGGATAATCCAGTCCATGACAAGAAACCCAAGAGAGAAGTCAAGACAAAGAGGTAAAACTCATTCTCTTTAACATGAATGTGACGGTTAAAGACACTGTTAAAACAAGTAGTGAATTCTCACTGCAGTTATGTCAAAGCTCATGTGTTTTAGTCGAGATTAGGATACAAACAGTTCTCTGTCACTTTGTCTTGAGTTAACATTAGCAGTAGGAATCTAGACTTTTAAGAGCTCTAAACTATATAAAAGTATTTTTCAAGTGGAGCATGCTTGTGGCCTGAATAGCTGGAACTCTTTTAAGTGTGTATCTTCAGCTGTTAAATGTCTTCAGTGGGAAAGCTACTTCTCTGGCTGATTAGTCAGTACTAAACTATTTTGATTTCTCAGGGTTCTGGGAGAAAAGAAATCAAGGCCCAGTGGTTGCATTGGGCTTGACAGTGTCTATATTCTAGTCACAAGAGTACTGACTGAGTTTACCTCATGAGGAGTTAAACTGCTGTAGTCCAACCACATAGTCTTGTGTACCCAAACTACAGCTTTAAATCATTATAAGGAAATTGTGTGTTACAGCAGTGAGACTTTGTTACAGCACAGCATACTTGATCACAGTTCTGGTGCACTGCAGCTTGCTTGACCACTTTTTTGCTTATTTCTGCCTTGGCTATATCATATGTTGTGCTTGCATTGCAGATGGAACTGTCCCAAGATGTCCCTCGCCCAGAAGAAGGACCGTGTTGCTCAGAAGAAGGCGAGCTTCCTCAGGGCCCAGGAGCGTGCAGCCGATAGTTAAGACAACTAGATAGTTTGCTATGAAGCTTTGGAAAAAGTGGCAATAAATTTATTGAGTAAGCAGCTGTGCAAGACTGGCTTATTTATGTATCTTAGTAAGGTGCAGAACAGGGATCCAGATACGCTGTAGCTTTAAGTAGGCTTCTCTCCTGCCCCCTTATAAATTGAACTCCTTCACAGAGGAGAGGCAACAGACTTGTAACACTAAGGCTGCTGCATTAGAATCATCCCCATGAAGGGGAAATCCATGTGATTAATTTCTAGTGTGACTAGTATCAGAGACTGAGAAAAAGAAATAGCTGCTTCTAACTACAAAAATGTCATAAATTTTTAAGTCTTTACATGTCCTTCACCATTTTTCTTTCAGCGTACTTGGTGTTATGGAGGAATCTCTATGGAGCTTAGGAAAAAAGCAGGAGTACTCACAACAGGTGCTAAAACCTCTGCCCAAAGGCAGCCGTAGGCCTTCAGGAACACAAACAGCAACACTTTGCCTACTGTGACTGAACTAGCTGATAGAGGAATAGATGTCTAATTGAAGTATTTAAGCTTCCTCCAGTAACTAAAGTAAGTACTTTGACACACTCAGCTCTAAGCTCTGGCTGCTACTGAAACAAGTACTGTCTTAAGCTGAATACTTCACATGATGTAGTGTTTAGACAAGAGAATTCACTTTCAAGTTGCATATACATGCTTAGTTACAGAGGCTGTGACTTGCCCCTATCCCTTATTTTCTTCTTAATTTCATAGGCACTTACTTATTTGTTTCCCATGAGACTTACTGAAGTTGCTTGCACAGTTAAAATATGAGTCAAGTAGGCTACATGGAGGAATGTGTTGCTTTAAGATGCTGATAGATGGTAAGTACTGCTATTGAAAGAGAAAAGGAGGCCTGTGATATATTGTAAACAATGTATTTTTTTCCAATGAAAGCTCCAACTTGATGCAACAGCAATAAAAATGAAGGTTCTGTACCACAAACCACTATTAAAACATGTTTTCCAGTTGTTTAAAATACCCAACAGTTTGGATTCAATAATCTCTGCCCAAAACCCAGTAGCAATTAGATCTTTCCACCAAGAACATGGCCACTTGAGTGCATTGCTGGCTACAAATAGTTTATAGCTTGTGGTTGGAGGACATTAAGTTAAAGACAGTAACTAGCAGATTAATTCTTAAACTAAAAAGCTGATGTTTACAAACCAGTACACAACCCAAGCTGCATACTATTACATATGGAATGAGAAATGACTTTGTTGGTCCTGTACTTCAGTTTAATCATTCAAAGAATGCATTTAATAAAGGATACCTAAAACCAATTAACAACCTTTCAAATATTCAAATAAAACTTGTCCTGCTTACCTCTGCTGAAAATGAATGAAGGAGCCAGCACTTAGAAGGATATGGACAACTGCCATTAAAATCATTAACGATTGAACTACTTCATACCTAAACCACTTACAAATTAAACATTAACAGTATTTTTGAGCAGTGTATTAAGGTGTTTTATGAACACCCAATTCTGCAAAATTGTAAACATAGATGTGAATCTGAGAAACAACAGGGATGCAGATTAAAGGTGGTACAGTGGTCATGCCATGGGGAGTGCCAGGATCAGATGGTGTTTATTTACTTCTGACTTGAGACCTAACAGCGACTCATAGGTGCTCCTAGAAAAAAGGAATAGTAACATACTAGAGCTTGGTATGAGCTAGGAATATGAGGTGGAACATTTAAGCAATGTTCCATGATTCTGGACAATCCAGTTTCTGTACTACAGGTTAGCTCTAGCTTCCATACTTCCTGCAATAGTTCAGGAGACCTAAGTGCGGGTCTGTAGCTAAATTTGGAGGGACAGTGAAGAGTCAAGACTATTCACAACTACTACTTGTTCCACATGTCCTATGCTATGCAACCTTCCTTTTTTCATTGTCTGGACATTTCTGCTATCAGTATTTTAAAAAATTAATTAACTTTAGTTCTCATATGATAGCTTATTCCACAAACTCCGTAATTTTCAGTATTTGCTACAGCTTAATTTGGGTCAAAGGTTTCAGATGAGGTACAACACAGGTTTAGAAACAGATGCTGATACTGCTGTTAGTTTACATAGATGAGTTTAAGAAATAACATACTCTAAAATTCTTGGCTCCCAACATATATAACTATATAAGGGCTTAAGAAGTGTTGAACTACTTAAACATTCAAGATGCAAGCATGAGGTAACAAGGTGTAAACAGAATCTGATTTAACTCTCATAACCTGTCAGTCTTAGAAGAAAACTAATTTTCCACAGTTTAAAAATTACTAATGTGCAAATTCTGCCATGCCAAAGTATTAGTAAACGTCAATCTCACAGTTCAGTTTATCCACAACAGCAGCTTGGACTCAAGACACGTTATTTGCAGTAGTGGTGGTTCTTCATCAAACTGCTTGGGATAACGACCTTTCTTTTGCGGGTATTCACAAGCGAGCAATGGTTTTCACGGGATCCTAAGACGTTCCATCAGTTGATGTGGTGGCACAGTGAATACTTTCATCCTGTTCAAGATCTGACAAAGTGCACAGAACAGTCAAGCATGCAGGGATTTTGCTTCCATAACACAGCACTGGAACACCAGATCATTCAGTGGCATGTTCCCTCTTTGAGAAGCCCTGTCACAAGGTACTGACTGAAGGGCAAGAATTAAAGAGCCTTTAATGAAATCTGAATAAAGAACCATCTTTTAAAAATGCTGAGTTTTTACCAAATGGGTAGAGGCCACTCTAGTGGCAGGCATCGATTCTCTTCTGCTGGTAGAGAAGCTAAGAATCATTTGTATGGGAAATTTTCTTCCACAGTAAAGTTTTTAAGTTATTGAGTATTAAGGAATGCTCCATCTCCATCTGATTTGCTGTGACTTTCAGGGCAATACACAAGTACAATTGTTTTTCTAGTTCTTCATGGATATCAGAAGGAGCACCACGAAGCAGATAGTCTTTAAGTAGCTGGCAGGCTTTTGCCAAGTTTGGCTGAATTACTTCTGTGGTACATCTCATTTTGCTTTGGTCACATAGAGTTCTACAGTCTGTACCATAAATACAGTCTAAGTCTGATTCACACTGGCGATCTTTAATTATTTCCTTCAGGTTCATTTCTGGCACAATTTTCCTCATGTCTATCATTTTCAAATCGTATTTATCATTATATCCCAAGTTTTTGGCACTTGTATCGCACATAAGAAAGTTTCCATAAGGTCCATGAAAAATATCTTCCACAAATTCTAAAAGCCCTATGGCTATTTTTGCCTTTCTTGGCCATGATGGAGTAAACCACTGGTCCATGCTTCTTCTGAAGCCAGAAGGAATGAAAAGTTCTATAATCCACGGAAGGCTGATTCCATAGAGAGAGGTATATTCAACTCTTTCGGTCACATAGAGATTCCCACAAAACCCCATCAACTTGGGAGTATGTTCTTTATCCTGCAAGATCACCATTAATAGAAACTCATCTAGCTGCAGCAGTGCCCATGCAGATTTCGCCTCTGGCAAAGAAACTCTACCATCTTTGTTTCCATCAGCAAAAGAGAGGATGAGATTAACCAGTTCTGAAAGATTTCCTTGTTCACCCAATTTGGCCTGAAAGCAACAAATGAAAAAGATAAATATGATTTCATTAACTACCACCAATCCACTTGTCATTCTACCTCCTGTCTTTCTACTCCTACGGATAGTACGGTAGGGTACCTTATGTTCTAGTTTCCATTGGTTATAGATGTTACAGGACTTACTATCACATCCCTTAAGAGCATCCTTTTTGTTCTGTTTTCAAAGGCATCAAGTATATGATCTTCTGAAGGTGCTAGTGTTCTGTGCATTTCAAAATGCAAACATTAGAATTCAAACACTGTTCTTGCAGGGCAGTCTTTAGAAAAACTGTATCAAGTAGCTTGTTAAATATTCTCTTAGAAAAAGTATGTAGAATTCCAATCTTTAGATCAGGTTGAGTTTTCAGATGATTAAATCTTAACTACATAATGGCCAACTATAAAAGTACCAGGACACACTGGGTACAAATCCCATAGGATAAGTGTACTGAAATCTTTAATATCATTATTTGATACAATGACCTCCATTGTATCAGTACAGAGAAAGAAGCCATTGCATTTTCAACTACCACCAATGCACGGAGAAAGGCAAGATAAGCTTTCCCAAATTCTCCAAAAAAATTAAAACGCCTGCTGTTCACCCATTCTTAAGAGACAAAGCTACTGTAATATACAAAAACTGTCATCAGCTTTACACAGTGTTACATATGTGTGCATATGTACACGTGTACCTCAGCTAGAACAGCATTATTTCCATCATCAGAGACATCAAAGCACTAAAAGTGCTGAGTTACAAAAATTCTGGGGTTGCAATAAGGCACTAGAAAGATGTTTCACATTAGTGTAACACAGAAAGAACTGGGAGAAGTATGGCTGGTCGTTCTGGTTAGAGAGATTCCCGCTGCTCAGTTAACATACTCACTCTTCCCAAGCACAGACAGTTTTCAAATTGTACTTCAGGCTTTCTACTTGGTTACCGTAACCCCAAAAGCAGCAAGAAAAACCCCAAACAAAACCATATTTTTACCACACTTGTATTTCTATGCAAATACAAGTGAAATCTGTAGACATGAATGATGCATGCCAGGTTCCATCTGTTAAGTAGTAAGGAAAAAAACCTGATTATTAATTACTTCAACCTTTGAGATAAACACCTCTGGGAAAAACTGTTTTTGTGCTGATTATCTTTCTAATATGCACTTGAACAAGGCTCATACAATAAGGTATTCTCTCCAGCTGCAGGAAAATAAAGCTTTATGTCAAAATAGACTAAACAAACATGTACTTACCTTAAAAAGACTATATACCATTTCTTTGAATTTCTCAACAGTGGTTCCTCTTGTTGGTTTATCAAATAGGACTATTTCCTTCCTTGGTTCTGGGTCAGTACCAAGATCAAGCTGAGCAGCTTCTTCCATCTGGCATTTTATAACACCTTGCAGATTTCCCCAGATTCCTAAATACATCTATGCAGGAAAAGAGGGGAAAAGGTAAAAAACCTGTAGAAGTCCCTCATCTAAAGACCACCTGTACTCCAACCACTGCTTCAAGAGTCAAGTAGCAACACAGAAAACTGAGGCCTGTCTACAGACAATGCCCAGAGCACATTCAAACAATGGCAACTTCAAATACAACACACTCCTGAAGGTATGTAAGAGACACTACAGTGAGAAAACACAGAGACAGCTTGATAAACAGTTTCTTGGCATTACTACCATAGTAGAAATATGCCTAGGTTGTTAAGAGGCTGCTGTGTCTATTTGGGAAGCAGGATAGCAGAATCGTAGTACACTATACAAAAGTATAGTTACTCATATATACATGCACAGAAATCCATATATATGTGTATATATATACACATATATATTCATGTTCATACAAAAGTATAGTCAAAAAGTGTATTTTTTATGTATATGTGTTTCTAAAATATATATGTATTATAAAATTGTAATATACCCACCTACATATCAGAACAATATATCATATTATATACAGTATATTATATATATGTGCATATTATATATACTGTGTTATTAAAAACATATTCTATATAGAGGTATATTATATACACGTACATATATATACATTAAAAAAAACATGCTTGCATGTCACAGCAAATAAAGTTTGAAATTATCTGTATTAAACAGATACAGCTTGCTGACACAAAGCTCTACTTGATGTCCAGACCATGATATTTCAGTGGGAAATGATAAAACCAGGTTGGATGAGTAAAGCCTTACCTGGTTATTGGGCTTTGTTGACAAACATTTTCCAAAATACAGTGTTTCTTTAGCACAAAGACTGCTGCATGCTGACCCATCAATAACTCCAGTCTTGTATTTATCACACTGCAACAAACAGGGAAAAAAATATTTAACAAATTGCCCAGGAAAGGAGGCAACAACTGCATCTCTCTCAACACTGACTCTTGAAAGAAAAACGTAAGAAAACAATTTTGATAACCCCATACCAAACGAGGTTAAGAAACACAACTGCTTTTATCTGTCATTGAATATGTGATCTTCAACATGATGGAATATCAGAATTAGATTAATTTACATGTTGCACTGGCTGAATTGGCTGTGGAATTACTCAGGACAAACACTTAAGAAAGCTATTCTAAATATACTTACTATTATTTTCCTACAGTCATGTCCTCTGCATAGTTCTGTGTAGGTGGAGTACTGAACATATGTAACCCAGCTGCCAACAAATACTACTAACCAAGAGATGAAAAGATACTTCATCCGCATATATGAGAAACGTACCTAGAGGACACAAAAGAGAGAACATTCTTGGTAATTCATTCAGCAATAGTCAGAATGGTAAGAACAAACATGATTTACTATTTCACCTTTAAGATTCTAACTTCCACAGTCATAAAATAAGCAGACTGCATTACTTGGAACATTTGCTTCCTTCAGTGAGCAAAACTGACAGGGGAGGTCAGTTTGACTTACGAAGGTAGGAGAAAAATCAAGATATAAATAAATAGGTGCTAGATCCTCATAGGGCCAGCCTGGCTGCAAGAACCAGTTTGATCGAAATTATCCTTCCTTGAAAGGACACCATTTAATTATGCAAGTAAAATTCCTCTGTACTAGCCTTGCCTTCAGTGGTCTTGCCCATGACTGTATGCAAGACTTTCCTGCTGCTTCTGTGGCCTCACTTTTACTTTTTTCACTAGGGACAGAGGAAAAAAAGTATTTCTAAATGAAGAATTAAGGGACAGCTAAGTGCCTTGTAAGGGAGGAGGCACATTTTGATACGGTTTTTCCCTCCTCTCAGTCTGCTGTGCTAACTCTTTGGTTTTCATACATCAGGATTAGAAAAGAATTAGAAAGTCATAATTAGCTTTAGCAACAGGATACAAGGAAAGTGCATGGGTCAGTATGAGATCCATTTCTGTTAGTATGCTCATCTTCACCAATACCTACAAATAGATGCCATCAAAGAGTGAGAGCATAAAATATATATCCCAAACATGCTACCTTTTTCCTCCAGAAGAACTTGCTTTGGTAAGAGAAAAAAGAAATTATCAGTGCCAAATAAATACTTCAGCCCAAGTTGTTGATTTAGATCACATTTTCTTCAAAATAAAAAGCTTTCTTAACCACTGGTGACTGAAAGCTCATCACAGGCATCGCTATGTCGCTGCTAGAAGTCTCTGACAGATACACTTTGGAGAAGTGATCTTTCTGGAAGCAGGAGCTTTAAATGCCTCATACCCTTGTTGCCTCCAAATCAGGGCTGAGGTTAGCAACAGGACAGTGTTAAACAGACAAGTAGAGACATTTGCATCTGGTCTATGTTTAAGGATTTCTGATTCCAGGACAACTTTTATGAAACTAAGCAAATATTTGATTGTGACCAATCAAGAGATAAGCTGAGAAAAATAAAATGGGAAACATGACGCTACTTCAGAGTAAACTCTCAGCCATGAGCTGAAAGTTTGGAAAGCTTATGGAGAGAGACCTGGGAGAGGAGAGAAATGGGTTCCAAAAGATGGCAACAGGATGAACAATATTAAACAGCTTTAAAATGGAGGGAAAACACAGAACTGAGTAGATGCAAGTACGTCAGGTTTTTTTTAACTAGAGAGACTCCAGTAATTTATGAGTACTTATAAAAACATGACAGACAACCAGCACACGTTACACCCTTTTATCTTCGAAGAAACGATCCAAGAAAGGTCAGTTCCAAAACACCCAAAGGTGATTCCAATCCATGCAGCTGTGGTCCCGCTGCGTGCCTCAGCTATGCATCCCTATTCCTTCCCTCCTTCACACACACTCACTTGACTTGATCTTAAAACTGCATAGTTAAACAAAGAGATAGATACAACTAACTGCTTTTATTCTGGTGATAAATCTTGACTAGATCGTTCCTTCAACATAATACCATCAAAGGAGAACTGGTTGAGAGTGTTGTAAGACAGGAATAATTTCTGCTATTTTCCTCAGAGCCACAAAGACCTTAGTTGGAGTAACATGTAATTTCCTTTAAAGCACGGTATCCACAACATGAGTACAAACTGGATGGAATACAAAAAGGAGACCGAGAGTAATTCTGTGTGGTTTACAGCACATCTAGAAACAGCTTAGAAAATGTATAAGGAAGCTGGGGGTAGGGAGGACAGAACAGCCAAGAAACAAAACTGATAGCAAGGGGCTGGGTAGCATCAAAAAAAAAGAGAAATACCATCTATAAGCCTTTTCCATTGAAAGAACGTTACTGAAATGACAGAACTGCAGGACTTAGTGCAATTTCCTAGCTTAAAAAAAGATGAACCACCATACCTACATGCATACAGAATCACAAACTTTCTTGCAAACCACACTACTTGAACTGATGAAAGCAGTAGAAGTCATCCTACACGTGACCCAGCAGTGAGAACTGCTACTTTACCAATGACTTCAGAAACACTCCCCAGTCACACAACCCACACCATCCCCTGTAGAAGAGAACTGAAATCTTAGTTCAAGCCTTTGCAAGCACAAGGAGATACAGCAGCATCTGAACTTACAAAAGCGATTTGTAATTAAAGCATAGTATTTTGATAACATCAGATCAGACTCCATTATTGATAACATCAGATCAGACTCCATTATTGATAACTATGCAACAAAGGCATATTCATTCAGGTTTTGGACTCATCTTTTTGTCAGGATTGACTTCTAGTCAACTGAGCAAACTGCTGCCCAGTATTCCCACTTCCACACACTTGCCCAAATCATCTGTTGAAGGTTACCACCACATAGCGCAGGTCTGTAGAAGCAAACATGGACAGGTCTCATACTCTGAGAATCATCTTCTTCATTAAACAAGATTTTACCTGGAAGTTTCCAGTAGTCAAACAGTGAGCTGGAGCAGCTAAGGTATGCGGGGGGGGGCATGCTCACTCTACCACTTTAGCTGTATGTATAGTAAACTAACAGAGCATGGGATCAGAGGAGCATCTTGGACTATCCCAGGAAAGGCATTTGAGAATTCAGTAGCAAAGCTGGGTGCTTTTTCTGCCATCTCGTGTACTTTAATCTTCAAGTGTCTTTCATTTATGGAGTTTAATTGCATTTCTTCAAATTAACTCTTATTGAAACCTATCAGAAGTTACCCTGTATCTTCACATACCCCCTCCACATACTTGAAAGAAACACTTCCCTATAGGTCCCATGCTTCCGATAAGCCTAGGTACTATTGCTTCAGAAAGTTAAAAGTAAGTTTGAAATTGTTTCCAGTGTAAGCAGCATAATTAATTCTTTTAAAACGTTCAAGTTCATGGCTGTCTCCTTTTAGCTACAAAAGGGCAGGCTGCAACACAAGAGCAGGACCGACTATGCAAATCTTGGGGTGGGGATCAAATTAACTCAAAGTGTATTCAATTCATTTCCTGCTTTTTTCCTTGTCAAGACTGCTCTCTATAAACAAACCACATCCAGAGTATTTATTCTTACACTATAAAAGAACTTAACTTACATCTCAACAATGCTAAGATCCTGTGCCAAAGAAACACATGCATGAACATCAATATTTACCATCGTGGGGCTGGGTATGGGGATCTATTCATGTGGTCTAAGTCCAAGTTCACCCCACACAGCATCCTACATTGCATTCCAAGTATTTCCTTCAAGTTCTGTTATGCAAGTTGGGAAACGAGGAACATAAGGGGAAATTGTCGTTGTTGTTAGTATAAAATGGATACTGTCTCAAACCAAAGTAATCAAATCAAGGCTGAAGCTATAGCAAGATATCTCCTTTCTTCTGATAAGCACTAAGCCTTCTGGCAACTTTAAATGCTTTCTCTTAAATGCAATTTATAGTTTTATTTCTCCAAAGAGAAGTGTGATTTGCCAGAAACTATCACAATTTGAAATACATTCCACATCTGGATACCCAATACCACACATGAAAACTATCCACGACAAGAACTGCATCAGTGCAGAGTTCCTGGTTATGTTTACTTCAACATACCAGCATGTTATCTAGGGCTTTCTAGCTTACAGAAGCCAAATCTGGATCTCTAACTCCATCACACACACTTTCAGAGATTCAAAGTAACATGAGAACTTCTTCTATCATGTGAATTCTACCCAAGAGTACCAAAGGATACCAAATACAATGGCAGACAGTTCTCGTGATTTGAGCAACATCTGTGTGAGACAAGCTCATAAAACTTCACAAAAAACCCCCACAGGTTGCAGATTATTATGAACAAGCAACCACAAGAAGAACACAAATGTCACTTACAGATACTAAATGCAAATATATTAAAGATTATTGTTCCACGGCTGCAGTCAGTCTGGAAAGTAAGTCTGGGGAGAGCAGGAGGCTTGGGGCAGTTTGAATAGCAAAGACCAAAAAAAGTAGTTGCTTTCTTTCAATTTTACTTTTGTTTTTAGCAGTGAACTGTTCATAACCATTTGATTACCCAGGCCTTCACAGAATACTGCAGAACACCTATGGGGAGAACTAAAAATGGTTTTATCACATCCTCATTTCTACGGACAATTCTGACAATGGTCTTCCTAAAGCCTGTCACAAGACTCTTCTCTACAAAATGTCTGCTCTTAAAATAGGATCACTGAAACTTCCAATAAATCAACTTTCTTCAGTATTTCCCCACACATACGTAAGAGGAAGCTCCTATGAATCAGGAATTACAGCAAGTAAGTGCTAATGATTATCTTCACCTACTTGAAAAATAAGATACAGTGATTTCCTTTAGTGACAGGTTTATGTTGTTTGGGTTTTCTTAACTATTTCTAATAATCCTAATATTGTAGAATACAAATAATATAGCATGCAAAACTCCTGGTAACATCTGAGAAAGATAATAGAATAAATGTGACAATTCAAGGCAAAGCTGTTTCAGCTATAAAAACTGTTTGGGAACCAAAGTTTCCAGGACAACAAACCCTCTCCATTCCTCAAAGTTTCTTGCTGACTCCTTCCACAAACCTTTATAATACTAAACTTTAAATCAAAGTGCTATTTAGTGCAATTTTTTATTAAATGCATACCGTTTTGCACAATCTCAGAGACCATCAGAGGTCTGCAGGCCTCAGGACCACTGCAGAGTATTGACCATATTCATAGTACAGGAGAGAATACTGTACACGTGCATTTATCCAAATTTGTCCTCCTCCTCAGGCAGAAAGAGAATGTGTTTGGGACAGAAAATCCTCCCCAAATGCCATCTGACTACATCATATACTTGGCAGGAAGTTCCAGAGAAGCTAGATTTATTTTGGGCTCAGCGTTGTGCCAATGCAGTCGCATAGCTTTTGACTTGCAGAAGACTGACAACCTGCCAGTTCAGGGCATGGACAAGAGCATATATACCTCTGCTTGCAGAAGACCACAAGTTCCACTCTCTTTGATTCAAAGGGAATTCCTTTTCTAATATGGACTTCCTTATCACATTCCACAAAAGGCACGATCCTTATGTGATCCCTCCCCATACATTCTCCCCATCAAACTTCCATTCCCAGAACTGGTCTGTGAGTGTAGACACACTTAGTCCACCTGACCTACAAAGCATCAGAACTGATGTGCACATGCTGTACTAATGCAGCAGGGGCAGAGATTTACTGAGCCTGGTTAGGTCACACATGTGCTAATGCACCCTGAATACAGCATATCTCCTGCACGTATGTTCTGCAGACCATTTGAACACTTCCCTGAGCAAGAAGTCCCAGACAGAGATTAGGAAGCAATACGTACAGACAGACTTGATTTGGAATTGTGACAAACTGGTAGGAAACCTTTAATAACAACATACTCTGAGCAACAGAAGAACTGAGAGTTCCAAATAATTAAAAAAAGGAAGAAATTGTTCAAAACCAGGAAACAGGATTTCTCTCTTCTGCTCCACTCTTCCATCAAGACTTTTAAACAGGAACCAGAGAACACAAGAATGAAGGAAAGCACTTGTAATGCTTGAAAGGATACTACAGAGTCAACTTCTTCCATCACTTGGATATTCTACTAAGTCACGTGCATTGAATAAGAAGTAGGCATTCATCCCCTGAAACAGAACTGGAAAACCTACTTCTGGCAAAACTCAAGCCTGGATGTGCTCCAAAGCATATGGAGAGCAGCAGATCAAAATGCAGCATAATGTGCCAGGTTTTGGTAAGTGTACTTTTTTATTCAAAATGTTTTTATGGTTAAAGAGTATGAAAGTGTTTCTTTGTTGAATAGCACAGAGAGCTTAATCCTGCAAAGTATTCCACA
Source organism: Nestor notabilis (assembly GCF_000696875.1). Classification (NCBI taxonomy): domain Eukaryota; kingdom Metazoa; phylum Chordata; class Aves; order Psittaciformes; family Psittacidae; genus Nestor; species Nestor notabilis. The sequence continues at coordinate 18,808 of NW_009910009.1, forward strand.
TAACCATACTGCACTAATCCTCTCCAAATGAGAGCTGCTCACTCCATTTGTTTTACATATGAGCAATGGGAAAGAGCAAACAAACAAAAGTTGTAGGCTGATTGTGTAAAAAACCCTGCTTTGTTCTCTGTTTGGGTTGGTTCATGGATCATAGGATGCATTTCAGGTAGGCTGACATGATGTCTGAGATCATTAGCCCATGCTGCCGTGGATGCCACGTACTGGAAATATTCACATCTTTTACGAGCAGACAGTGCATGGTTAACATTATGCAGGTGTCTATTTGTATCCTGAGTAATCAAACCCAGTAAACAGAGTTGGAAATATCTTTTGAAATAAAACAATGACCAAGGTAGAAAACAGAACATTTCTCCCTTAAAAGGTGATATAGAAAAATCCTGTTATGGAGGGCTTTAAAACTTGTTTATTCTTTAGATCACCACAGATAGTCTCTTGTACAATACCAAAGTCCATGGGACATCTCTACAGAGTATGTAAACTTGGTCCAGAATCTCTAGAGGCCAGAAACCTTTCAGGCACGCAACTGTAATTGTAGTGCACAATCCCGCTGGCTTTCCCTCAGCCTCGTGATGCAATTGCTAACTACAGCTATCAGAAGGAACTTCAGGACAATGTCTCCCAAATCTGGGACGCTAACCTCTGCTGGTAAAATGTGAACAATGTTAACCGCCCAACTGTAAGATCCTATTAAAAACAAAAATCTAATTGTACTTTGGTGGTATTTAGTAGCATTTAAAAATTTGTCAGATCTGACTTCTTTGGTTTGTTTTGTTTTCTATTATTACATGACTTGCAGCCTAAGCAATGGGAAAACTATGCACCTCAGAATTACTGCTTTGTGGTGAAACACAGTCTCTGTAAGTCCCTAACCACTACGTTTTGGGCTTAAGTGCAATATCCAAGAGTTCACCCTACTCCTTTTACATAAGCTGACACTTGGCAGCACATCCTTCTGGCTAAGAACATGTAAATTAAATTAAATAAATAAATAAGAAGAAAAATACATTTGCCACAGAGTGTCAGTTGCAAACCAACTCTCAGCATCCTTTTCCTCTTACAGCAAGAAAGCTAGAGCAGGTATTAAGCTCTGTCTTGCAGAACCTGATGTTCTATCAGCTCACTTCACAACACAGTTTTCAAACGATCTGGAACACCAGCCAACATCATCTGGAAGTCACTCAGGAATACCTTCCATTGTACAACCGTCTTCCCTAGTGTGCTACTTGAAATAGTGCATAGCAGTGCTACACACACCTTTCTATCTTGCTTGCAGCTACACCTAAGTGAGCTGACAGCTACCATTTACTTAGAGAACATTGGCTTCTTTGGAGACAAATCTCAATAAAGCACTCAGCAATTAGTAGATCTAAAACATGGCCACATTTGTCATGTACCAGTAACACACAGTGACAGGAAAAGTCAATATATTGATAGCTTGCTGCCATTCTATGGATGTATCAAATACCAACATACATTCACTGTCTAACACAGACAAATGTGTTGATGCTGACAAAGCCGCTACTAGATTTTCTAACCCAAATCTGTATAATATTTACATGGAGCTGTAAGAAAGTATAAAAAAGCAGAGTCAGAAATATTTTTTCAGTCCGCAATAGAAGCAAATATTTAACTACTTTGGCTTTTCTAATCAATGATTTTGCTGTTGTTGTTTTCCTGTTTTGCAGCAGATTTTGAAAGAACATTTTGCTTAAAAGGCCTTAAAGTAAATGTTGACAAGAAGAATGGAGAAGAATGTTATCAGACATCACCACATAATGATCACTGACTTACCAAGGCAAAAACATTCTGGAGAATCCTAATTTGAAAGGTGGTATGTAGATTATGAATTATCTTCATTTTTATCAGAGGCTTACTGCTACGGAAATCCAAATACTGTACAAGTGTCTACTTCAGTAACAGACTGAGAGGAATATTTTCTGGTCTATCAGTTAATGTGATACTGACCCAGATACACACTATAAAACTAATACTAAAAAAGGTAAGATTGTACCCATATCTGTACACTTCTTAAATGTTAGATACTATTTCAGGAACTTCCAAAAGGAGAACAAGATGGTAAAAGTTCCAGACAAGGAGGAATTAAAACATTCAAGACTTCAAAATGCATCAGGATGAAGCTGACATTTTTTAATCTGTTGATCACAAAGCAGTCCATAAGATATCAACAGATGACAAACACATAAGTAGCATGTGTCACAAACACAGCACTGCACCAGCTACTAAGAAGGAGAAAAAAATGACTGCTGTATCTGAACCCAGGACGCGTATGTAAGGGAACATTTTATTTATCCTCTCCAACTCAACAAATGCTCAGTTTAGTTAATATAATGCAACAGATGAAAAGGAATCCCAAAGAATAACGCTCTAATGTACCACAGTGTCGTAACTAACATTTCACCGTAGAGCGTCCTGCTACATGACAGCCACAGCGCTTTCAACCGAAGCATCCTTACAAAGGCAGCTTAACTAATACAAACGTGTACCTGTGTATGTAAACGCAAAAGTGCGGCTATGAACGCGTGCACAAATGCATGGAGCTACTAACTACTCGACAGCAAAGGGAAAGTGCCCGACACTGATTCTTTCTGGACTCGTGAAATAAACGAGTCTGCTCATGCAAACTCTATTCCATCCCCGGATGGGATGGATGTTCACAGCACCGGCCACAGGTGTAAAGGAAGGACACGTGGAGAGAAGCCTCACAGTTCCTCCGGGCCCTGGCAACGTGTAGCTGCTCAGCTGGAAAGCCCGAGGGGGCCGACGGCCGCGTAACAGGTCCAGCAGCGCGGGCCGCTC
>NW_009910010.1:0-5883 GCF_000696875.1 Nestor notabilis
AGCTTTAAGGTCCCTTCCAAACCAGTCTGGGGTTCTGCGATTCCATGACTGAGTGATAGCATTGCAGAAACAGTGGGAAAGCCACAGCTATGTGACCCATATCCCCACCAAGGCTGGGCTGAAGAGCAGCTGATACACCAGGATACCCCTGGGCTCCACTGACCAAAACCACCCTCCCAGCCTCCAAATTAAACCTGCAATGCTTAATAATCCAGCAAAGGTTGTTCAGTAAGTGACAGCTGATGAGACGGCATAGTGTAAGGGTAGCAGTGGGAAGCTGCGTCTGTCCCCTGGGCCAGTGTCCCCATGGCTCTGCTCACCCATGCACCATGCTCTGCTGCTGCCAGCACCCACAAAGATCCTGGAGCAGGAGATTGATTGTCAGCAAATCCCAGGTTTCATTTCCAGTAAATGAAATGTTCTCCATCTTTCTGGGTTGGATGTAAACACCTCAAAATTGGAATCTGGAAGCAAACCCCACAACACCCATCGGGCATGCTCCACAGATTTATTGAGGTTTATGATTTTTAGTGGGGTTTATGATTTTTCAGGCAGCTATGTGATTTCTGGCAAGTCATAACTCCTGCTCTTTGGATGCATGAAAGCACTGCTGTACTCCAGCTTCTTCCTTCTCCTCCCCCCTCAGCTCCTGGAGTAGCATTGCCACCAGCTCAGAACAAGGCTCATCCATTCACCTCTGCCCAAGGTGATCCTGCTCTTCCCCTTGTTTCTGCCAGGTGGATCAGCACTAACAGGATGATCAGCCATGTCTCTGAACCCACAGCGAGTCCCCTCTGTCAGGCACAGTAGGAGCAGCAATGAAACCCCTCCAGGCACCAAACCCAAGGCCAGCATTCAGGCAGGGCACAGAGAAGCAGCTTTTCCCTCTGGCTGCATGCAGCACAGCTCCAGCCTCACAACAGCACCGGGTAGTTTGAGAAGTCTTGCTTTGGGAAAAGCACAGCTGCATCCTCTGGTGATCCCATCCTAATCCTGCTGTCTGAAACCACTCACACATCAAAGAGACCAGAAACACACTCTGCATGTATTATCCTTTGCATTTTGAGTTCTTCTGTTTGATCTGATGGAGCAGAGGGTTGTTGGTTTTTTTTTTTTCCAAAGGTATTGGAAACGATGGGTGTGAGAGAGTAATGGGGCTGGGAGTAATTTTTCGTCAATGTACTTGAAGACAATCACAGCACTAGGAGGGAGGCTTAATTGTGGAGTTGTGTAATTAGTTTTTATGTCACTGCAATTATTCTGTTGGCTACATATAAAGAACATGGCAAAAATGCAGCACTTAATTTTAAATCAAGACTTGATTCTCTTTTAGTAGGTAATTGATGTTGATCACATCACTTAGCAGTGACTATAAAATGTGCTATTTAGATTGTAAAAGGATGGAGAAAAGGGCTAAGCAGATAGGTAATTGATGGATCACGGGCTGCTTTGGTGGGAGGCAGCATTAATCCATCAGACTTCAGCTTGTCTTTGTTTGCAGCCACTTCTGGGCATCTTTAGTGGCTGGGAGCGTTAACGGGCGGAGGCGCTGATCCCCACAGCACCGCATCCGACAGCAGCAGCAACAGATGAGTTTGCTTCATTCAGTTGGTTACTTGTGTTTAAATACCTTCTTTTAAGGGTAAGCTTTGTTCAGAGCTTGTCAGCTTAGAGTGGGGGGTGATATTCAGGGATCATCTCTCCGGGCAGAGCATTGTGCCCAGGCTCCCCTCTCCCAGGTAGACACCACCAGGCACTGCTGCTTGGCTCACACAGGCTGCCTGGAAGCTCAGAGCCACTGGCATCCCCAAAAACCTGCCATGGGCACCTCAGTTTTCCTTTATCAATAGTGCTGGGCTGTTGAAAAGAGGAAATTGGGAAGGTTGAGGATGCAGAAATGGGTTATTCCCTGAAAAACAGCACTGACTTCAGCCAACAGCTTCACAAGTTAAACAGCAAACTAGGCCCAGCTGCACCAGTCCTACATTGCAGCAGCAGCGAAGCAGCAGGAAGAGCTTGGTCCCCCCAGGCAGGATAATACAAAATTTGCCCTTGCTCAGCACAAGCCCAATTGCTTGACACCACGGTGTGATTCACTGTCACAATAAAGCAAATAAAACTTTCCCTTGCCTTTTAACTGGCCCTAGTTACTTCATTCAAGGATTGATGCTTCCCAGGCACGAGCTGGAGGTGAAACAGTGCATTCACTGCAGGGATGGTGCCAAGGGCTGCTTGCTTTTAAAAATGCTTTTTCTCACCCATTCTGTGTGCTGGGACATGGCTTCTGCAGGAGCAGTTCTGCCACATCACCATCAGCCTCTGAATTGGCAGAAGGATCAGGTGGATCCCACTTGCAGCCTCTCATCACCACCAGCCCAAATGCAATTTCATTCGGTGTCTGAAAAAACATAAAAACCTCATCCAAAGGCTTTTGCCATCAATCCCTCGGAGGCTCAGGAGCTGTAAATGGGATGCGAGGAGCCGAGGGGCCATCCCTGCCTGTGGGGAGGCTGTGGCAGGGGCAGAGCACGAGTGTATCCAGGTGAGCCCATGCAGGAGTGGCACAGCACAGGGCTGGGATCCCGACAGGATCCCTAATGACTCTCCTCCCTCTGGAGCAGATCTGCAGGAAGCTCGGCCCCGGGGGAACCTGGGGGTTCACCTGGGGGGCAAGGGCAGGCTCTGCCTTATGCCGAGAGCTCAGCAGTGCTGGGTGACTCCAGCATTTCATTACAGCTATTAACGACACTGTTCATCACAGCCAAGTGGCTTGCCACAGGCAGGCTTCCCACTGGGCTTCCCTCACTCCCATTTGATATCAGGTTTGGATTAAATTAGATAAGGCAGCAACGGTGATCAATTCAAATCCACTTTCTTATTAAGCTATGGACAAATGATTTAGGAGGAGAGGGGAATAAAGCCTGTAGGAAGAGCAGAGGGACCTGGCTGGTACATAAGTGGTGTGAAGGGAACATCAGGTTTATAATGCCTGGGACCACGAGGGCAGCAGCATCCCCAGGGACCTCTGCCCTGAGCAGGAGCCTTTCCAGGTCCAGGGAGGATCTTGCATGCAGTGACAGGGTTCAAAGCTTCAGATCCTTAGAAAGCTCCTGGAAGCTCCCATCCCTGCTGCTCCAGCTGCCTCATGCAGGAGCCACATCCTGTGCTGCCACCTCCTCTTCACTGCATTTGAAGCATCCCCACACCACAGCACACATGGGTTTGGGAGCAAGAACAGGGACAATTAGTAAAACACTTCCCATAAGGTAGAAACAAGGAGACCATAAATCTCAGCAGTGTCACACACTTAAAGGGAAGAAGATGGTTATGAGCTGTTATTCCCTGCAAAAATGGGCCTTAAATCACCATCCATCACCAACACCCAGCAATGGATGCTCTGAAGTTGTCCAGCAAAGTCTTTGCAGCTCCTTTCCACTATAGCACAAGTGGCCACGATGCTCATTACCTGGAGATATTTATTGCTCCCCACCACCCACAGCACATTCTGCTGCTCCTCATGATACCTACAAGCATCCAGAGAAACAGCCCTGTAAAACACCACCAAGGCCAAATGTGCCTTGTCTGCTTGGGGGGTTTTGAGGGTCTCAGGTCCCTATCTGTGTAATGACCAGGCTGCAGGCTTTGCGAAAATGCCTGGTGTCAAACGATGGCAGAGCATGAGGTGCTCCAGAGCGAGGACCCACTGCCCCATCTGTCCCAGAAGATGATGTTCTGAGCTCAATGCAGTACAGTAGCTGAAAGCTTTTCTGTGACTGGAAGCCCTCGAGGCAGCTGGGCTCCTGGCTGAGCTGCTGCTTACAAACACCTTCTCATTCCCGCTCTGTTCTGTCTAAAATTCCCCTTGTCTGTCTAAACTTCCCATTGGATTCCTCATCCATCTGAGCCACTATGATAAATACAGAAATACAGAGGCCTTTACAGCCCCTCTTCTGCATTGGTCTGGCGTATAAAGAAACAGTGCTCGCAGCACCCTCCTCTGCAGCTGTGGGCCCAGGAGCAGCAGGAAACCACAGGGGGAAGCTTTTGGAGAGACTGAGTGGCAAAGAGCAGTGGGTGCTGCCATCCTCAGGTCACCCTGAGGAGAAAACATTAGCAAAAAGGAATAGCACCCTGTGCCAGCACCTCAGCACCCTCACAGGGAAGAGCTTCTGCCTCAGAGCTCATCTCAATCTCCCCTCTGGCAGGTTCAAGCCATTGCCCTTGTCCTGTCCCTACAGGCCCTTGTCCAAAGCCCCTCTCCAGGTTTCCTGGAGCCCCTTCAGGCACTGGAGCTGCTCTAAGGTCTCCCCTTCAGGAGCCTTCTCTTCTCCAGCTGACCCAGCCCAGCTCTCCCAGCCTGGCTCCAGAGCAGAGCTGCTCCAGCCCTCTCAGCAGCTCTGTGGCCTCCTCTGGACTCACTACAGCAGGTCCATGTCTGGCAGTTGAACATCATATCTACACACCTGGCTGCCTTCCTGAAGCTGTTTCCTGCTTTCCTCGTGGGAGAAAAATAGGAAAAAATTAGTATGCAGCTTCTTCCTCAAGAAATCAATGGGATCTCAACTCACTGTGAAGTTCCCTGACTGTTGGAGATGCTGCACTGGTAAAAACTCATCCTCAGAGGAGAAAGAATGGGGGAAAAAAGGAAAGAAAAATAAATTCCAGTGCCTGGACAAGGCTAAAATGTTGTAGAAGGTTAAACTGGGGCTTGTCTGGAAGCCCCAGAGCAGAGGGGGGCTGTGGGGTACAGCTGCTTTCCACCCAGCTATGAATCAGATTGACTTGTTAATTCCCATTAAAGCCATTGGGGAAAAAAATGTAATCAAGAGTTTCCTCAAAACATTAAAGAAAAAAAAAAAAAGGCATTTCAGCTAAATTAAAGATTTTGGTTTTTTAAAAAAGAGGTAAATGGTGAAAATTTTGAAAACCCATTTCAGCATTTTCAAGATAAAATAGGATATATTTTTGTTGTGAAATGCATCATCAATTCAAATGTGTTTTATCTGACAGTCTGAGGAACAAAATTAGTTTTCAAGTCAAAGCAAAAATGATATTTTTGGCTTTTTCTTTTAAAAAAGCTTATCTGGGGGTTTCTGTCCTAATTAATATTTTTTTTTTCCCTTTCTTTAATGGAATCAGCTGTTTCTAGTAAACTCATCTCTAACTTGTTGTGCTGGTGCTTTTCCTTGCGTGCCCACACATGCCTGCTCACCACCAAGCCCAGGGTACATGGGCCATGCTCACACCACACTGCTCCCAGTGCCAGCACTGGCTACAGCTGAGCCTGGTGTTCAAGCCAGGCTTTACAAGGCCAGAATTTACCCAGCACAAGCACAACGGAGTGACTGTGGTTGATTATCACAGTATGTGATGCCCACACTTGGGGGCAAAGCAGTTACTTCACCACGTGTACAACTGCAGCTGAGACAGACCCTGCAGCTTGATGCAGTCTGCTACAGATCCCAGAGGCGGCTTGTGTCCCTCTTCCATAGGATGAGCAGATCACATCCATCACACCAAGGAAAGTGGCTTAGGATCATGGAATGGTTTGGGTTAGAAGGAACCTTAAAGCTCATCCAGCTCCAACCCCCTGCCACAGGCAGGGACACCTTCCACTAGAGCAGGTCGCTCCAAGCCCCTGTGTCCAACCTGGCCTTGAACACTGCCAGGGATGGGGCAGCCACAGCTTCTCTGGGCACCCTGTGCCAGCGCCTCAGCACCCTCACAGGGAAGAGCTTCTGCCTCAGAGCTCATCTCAGCCTCCCCTCTGTCAGGAGACCATTCCCATCAGATGAAAGGCACCAAGTAACAGCAATTGCAGTTTGCTCTCTTCTGGATGGAAGCGCTGACAAAGAGGAAGAATTGAAAAAAACCAGGGGTTCA
>NW_009910010.1:5914-11050 GCF_000696875.1 Nestor notabilis
GAAGGTGACACCAGAGAAGGAGACGCAGCCAGGGAGAAGCTCTGCAGGAGGGGGAAGGAGCACAGCTCCAGGGCTTTGCCAGGGATGAACTGGAAAAATAATGACTCTGCAGCAGTTTCAACCAAGAACAGAGGGAAACCACATGGGCTGCTTATGTGCCCTAGTACATGCTGGACAAGAAGACCCGAGCTCTGGCAGCGAGATACAGCCCAGGAGAGAAGCAGGGCTGCAGGCAGGGAGGGAGGGAGGGAGGCAGGGCATGCCTCTGCCCAGCCACATGTGGAGCAGCACCGCACTCAGTGCTGGCACAGCCACCCCTCCAGCACACTGGCTTTAGTTTATATAAGCTTTTCTGCTTGTTCTTTCCTGTGGGCCAAAGGAGGCTGCTCTCTAATTCCATGGTGAAGGGAACAGCCTGACAGCATCTGCCTGTGCTGTCCAGAGGGACATATCCATCTACAGCCCCACGGGCAGCTCAGCAACAGATCCTGCCTCACTGCCATCCCCAGGGCAGCAGTGCCAGGGAGAACCCTCAGCCCAGAGACAGCACAGACACTGATCTATCAGGATAGACAAATACAAAGTCCTGGTGGGAAGCTGCAGGGCCCCTGGCCAGGGAAGAAGATGTAGTTAGACCATGGCTGCTTCTTGCAGGGAGCAACTGGTGGATGAAGCCTGGAGCACCTGCTCACATGCAGAAACAACAGCCTCACGTTAACCCAGCCCTGCTCTTTCATGTCCTGATACAGCCACCAAATACCACAGAATAGCACTGTCCCACTGGGGCCCAGGGAGGTCCACAGAGAAGCAGAGGTGGTGGAGAGATTACCAGGTTTTGTACTTACTCTCTTGCAACCAGATTATGGGCCCAGCAGGAAAGGCTGACTGCTCCCTGAGGGACAGGGAGCCAAGATGACCCCAGCAGAAATATCATCCTCAGCAGCAGGCACAGTCCCGTGGGTCTGGGCACACCAGGTCCACCAGCAGTCCCAGGTACAGCTTGCAATGATCCAGGTCCAGATCCAAATCCAGGAAGAAGACAAAAAAGAGAAGAGCCAAGAAAAAGGCTGGAAGCACAACTACAAACAGGCTCAAAGCTCATCTAGAAAACAAAGCTGGAGACACAGCTACAGTGTGTGTCTGAGGAGCCTTTCAGGAACTAAGGGGTACATGCAGTAGCAGGGCTGGAGCCAGACACTCTCACAGCATTACTCATTGGAGGAGTAAAGCTCCAGGGCTGAACTGAACTAGAACTCCTGGCCTGTGGGTGCCAGGTGAGGCTAGTCATAGCTGATACGGGCTGTTGGCCCAGTGGGGCTGGTCCAAGTTGCATATAACCCTCTGCAAAGAGGAGTTGCCTAGTTGGTGAGCAGAGCTGTGGTAGCCTGAGCTGGGCAAAGCACTACCTGCTTTGATGGCAGCAACCAGGGCTGAAGGGAAGCACGGTCCTGTGTGTAAGTACGTTGTTGATGTCTTCTCCTGAGGTGGTGGGGCAACATGTGGGACTGGAGCTGCCTCACTCTGGGACCAAGCATGGCTGTTTGCTGTGGGTCACACCATGGGTGGGCAGGCAGCATCCCCATGAGGGCACAGGTAGCAGTGGGGACAGCACACTGCACTGTTGCTTTATGCACTTAAAGAAAGTTTTATTTTTTAAGAAACACTTAAGAGCAGCAAGTTTTTGTTGTTATTTTAAAGCTGTAAATTATTGAAAGACTCAGTATTGCTTTCCCAAATCTTCTCATGTAATCAAAAGACAGCTCTCTGCATTTGAGGGTGCTTTCCAACAGAAATAGTTGGGTATGCTTTGCTCAGAACTTGGCCCTTTAGTCATGTCTTGAACTACTTCACCACTTGGGCTGATTAGCAGAATCTCCTTGGGACAGAGAGGCCCTAGAAGAGCTGGAGGTGCTGCAGATCAAGATGAAAGCATGCTGTGTGCCATTAACTGTCAACAGCTTAACTAGCTTAAATCAGTGCAATTAGATGGCTCATGGGTTATAGGAATAACAGCTGCAGCTTTTCAGTCCACTCGCTGTGTGCTCAAAGCACTGCCTTTTGGCATTAAAGCGTTGTGATTAAAACCACGTGTCGGGGCTGAGACCCGGCAGAGGCGCTCAGCAGGCAGGGTTAAGTCCACAGCTTCTTCTGGGTTTGGACACCCCAGAGCCTGGAAAAGATCTCCGGGCATTGGCAGGGCTGGATCGGCTTTTAGGTCTGCAATGCCATCTTGTGATGGGAGCTGGGAAGTCCGGGCGCCCTCTGCGGAGTCACGAAGTGCGTGGTGGCTCCCGTTCAGGGGGTAGGAAGCGCAGGAGCACCCCAGTTTAACAAGTCAGGGGCTAAGAGAAAATTTGTCTGTGATTGGGAAGTCCTTATTCTTGCTTTGAGCCTGTGGAGATGATTCATTCAGGTAATATTTCTCTCTCTAGCTCAGTTATGTGGCTACAAAAGCAATTTCTTCCAGGCTGAAGAAGTGGACTTGTGTCTTTTTGTGGGTGCTGAGGGCACAATGATAACTCGCTGGGACAGACACCCAGCTGCACCTTCCCCAGCTGACACCTCAAGCACTGCCTGAGCACTTGGTATCCATGGCCAGGCACGGAAGTGTACCTATGATCTCTCTCACTTGGCATCCATACAAATGAAGGTTTTCACCAGGGTTTTGTACTCTGGTGAGTGAGACATTTCAAGGCCTTTTGGTGCTCCTCCTGTAGTTTGGCCTCTTAAAGCTTGGGGGTGCCGCTGGAGCTGTCTCTTACCTCGGGCAATCATCCACTCTGTCGTCTTCAAGTGCTTCTTGGTCTTTTTTCCAGCCCAAGGTGAGCAGCTGTTCTTCCTGGGTGTGGGGATGCTTGTGCAGGCTATGGCATGTGGGGAGCTTCTCCCTGATGCAGCCTTGTCCTGGGAAGTGCTGGGCTCATTCTGCCCAGGACAGCCACAGCTCCATGAGGGGAGAGAGGCTGGTGCTGAGCAGTGGAAAGAGGTAGGTGCTTTAGAGTCATAGAATCCCAGCCTGGTTTGTGTTGAAGGGAGCTTAAAGCTCATCCAGTTCCAACCCCCTGCCACGGGCAGGGACCCCTTTCCCCTAGAGTAGGTTGCTCCAAGCCCCTATGTCCAACCTGGCCTTGAACACTGCCAGGGATGATGAAAAGCTGCATGTTTGAGGGACAGGGAATAGCAAATGCAGAGATCACTTCATGATTTTGTTAGTGGAGGTCTCGCTGCCTGTGGCTGAGGGCACATGCCCACATACAGGGATGGATGATGAGCTCCAGACCCGGCACAGGCTGCCTAAGCCACAGCTCCAGTTTGGCAGCTGTATCACTCATTAGCACAATGTGGGCACCAAATTAATATCCCTCTTGTAATAAGATGTAAAACAGGACCAGGGAGATACTTCAAGAGCTTTCTGAATGCCAAATACCAGAATTCAGCAGCTCTTGATGCCAGGACCAGCCTCTCACTTCACAGCATGGATTTCCCTGTGTTCCTGCACAGCTTTCCACTCTAGAAACTGGGCTGGGAGCACTGGTTTATCTTACATGGTGAGGGGGCTCAGGCAAATTCTTCCATGTTATTTGTGGGTAAATGTCTCACACCAGGTGAAATGCAATAGCTCTGCTGTGGGTTCCAAGAAAAGGCCTTTTCTGTCCCAGCTTCCTGGTGAGCGTGCTCTCCACATCAGCTGCATCTCTCCGCGGGTATGAGAAGAGGTTTCTGAAGCAGGCTGAGCGCAGTGGTGCCGTGCCTGGAGGCCACACTGCAGCACCCTGGCCAGAACCACCTCTCTGCAGAGCTGAGCACAACCACATTGTGACTGGAAACAGCACCTGCCTCCAGGCCTGGGGACAGGGTATGACCCCAGAGGTGTGCACAGCACTGTGAGACCTGGTTTCATGGTGGTTTCATCTGCTCAGGTGTGTTGGCCTTACCCATCTCCCAGGCCACAGCTGATGTCAGGAAACATGGCAGTGTTCCTTGATGCTGAGATCGCTGCTTGGCCTATTGTTCATCTTAGCTTGGTGGAAGCTAAATACATCTTTCTTTTCTCTTGCAAGTGCCGTGCTGGGGACTAAAGGGACTGAGATGCTTTGTTTCAAGATGGGTTAGAGAGAGAAGTTACCGCAAAACAAAACACAGTGTTCAGAAGAGCTCCTCTGGACTAGATACAGCCTCCCTTGAACTCTCCACATCCCAGCACAGCTCTGCAGTTTGTGTTCAGAGCAATTGACAGGCTCCAGCATGCCTGTTTAACCCCTGTTGAGCAAATCATAGAATGGTTTCGGTTGGAAAGGACTTTAAGATCATCCAGTTCCACCCCCCTGCCATGGGCAGGGGCACCTCACACTAGACCATGTCACCCAATGCTTGGTTACAGAATAACGGAGGGATCGCATCCAAGAGCTTTTTGTCCGGGTGGGTTAAAGCAGGACATGAGCTGCTGCCTGCTGGCACACTGCATCCACATGAGGGACTTGCACCAGCATGGAGCTGCAGTGCTTCAAAAATGTGTGCTACCAGCCTGGGATGGGACATGCCACAGTGTAACTGATGTCTGGAGCTCCTGAGACTGTTCTTTACAGTCCTCAGCTCTGAAAACTGCCCGTGCCCAGGGCCTCGCTGCCTGCCCCATGTGCCTGCTCTTCTCCAGCCTCAGCACAGCAGGGTCAGCACCATGATCCTTCCATCCCATCAGACCTTGGCTCAGCAGCATCTGTGCTGCACAGTCAGTCCCTGGAGGAAGAGGAAGAGCAATGCTGCCGGTCAGGGAAGAGAACTCAATGACGCCTCCAAGGGAAGTTCAGCAAATGTGCTATGTCTGCCAGCCCTGTGCCCCTTGGCCATTACTGCCCCATGCACTGCGCTGGCTGCGATGTCCAGTCTGGCCACAGAGCAGCTTTGGGGTGTTAGCGGAGCTCAGATGAAAAGCACTTTCATAACTTTAATTGTGGAGATGGTAGCACAATGTATATGTTCCTACAAGCACAGTGTGAAGAGATACAAGCCAGTACTCGGCACCAGTGTTTTGTCAGTCCCTGAGCAGAGGAGATGAGAGGGGAGCCACGCTGCTTTGGCTGCCTTTCCTTCTCTTTCATGTGATTGCAACAGCACAAGAGGGACGTGGAGCTGCTG
>NW_009910011.1:0-4581 GCF_000696875.1 Nestor notabilis
GGTCAACAGTGACATCCCCCCGGAGACAGGGTACATGTGTATATATACACACGGTGTATACCTATATATGTCATATATATACATATATATGTATATAAACACTCCCAGCCCCGATGCGGCTGGGTGTGATGGGCTCAGGCATAGAGAGGGGGGATGTCCCCGCTACCAACCAGACTCCCCATACGGTTTACTTTGCTCCAGCACCTCCCGGAGGTTTTCTGTCTTTAGGAGCAACCATGGCTCCTTCCAGGAGCACCCCCTTCCCTGGGGACTGCAACCAGTGCCAGCGCTGGGGCAGGTACCCCAAAATGGGGGACCCCTCCCGCCTGGGTGCTCAGTCATACAACAGGCAGCAAGAAGGCAAGTGAATGTCGTTGTTCCCCCACCCCAGCCTGCTGCAGTCTAAGAGGTTTTGCTCACACACCCAGAAGCACGCAGCAGTCAGCAATTAGGACCAGCTCTGGCCTTTTTATCCCGGGATTTTGTGTCCATGTGGGATTAAAGACCTGATTGTAGCTTCCCCACCAGCCCCAAATCCTCTGCTGATTTTCATTCTGGGGGCAAGTCAGTGCATGCTGTGACCTATTGATCCTGATTCCCTGTGTGTATCGGATTTTCTCTTCCAGAGAGCACGGAGCCCTCAGACCAGGAAACATTCCTGCACAGATCTGGCAGTGTATGCTCAGGATTGCTGGGGGACTGTGGATCCTTGCAGCGGCAGCGAAGATTAGTGCGTGTCGTGGGTGAGTTTCCTCCATCCTGATTCAGTGAGGGTTGCCTTCCCGGCTGCTTTGGGGGGGGCAGATGTAGTTTCCTTGCCAGGGCTGAGTGCTCCGGCTTGCAGCGGGGAGGCTCTGTAGTGCTGGGGTGGTACGAGGTGCTCCCTGACTTTGCCAGTGGCTTCTCGGTGGTAAATTAGCATCAGAAACCAACTCACTGTGAGGCTGAAACCTGCAGCAGAGCCTTGGACCTGCTCAGAGCCAGGCCGTGATCCCGCTTTGGCTTTTCATGGTCTTGTCCAGCTGAGCATCTTCAAGCCTTTGGTGAGCAGAGACAGATTTAGCATGCTCACCCCCTGACCTGGGGCTGCTGGCTTGGCCCCATATGGGCTGGGGCCGTTTCTGGGCTTCACCAGTTACCAGCCATGACGACTCTGGTTTAACTAGAACTGAGGTTACAGCTTTGTCTTCAGGGTGCCCAGCTTCAATTTTTGCTGCCAAATAGATTCCCTTTGTAGAATAAGAGCCGTTCATCCCATCCCTGCAGGACCAGTTAATACCGAGAGACTGGCACGCTCCCTGCCACAACCATACGTCTGTGCCAGCCTCCTGCCTGGGTGAGGAGCAGACCTGGTTTTCCTTATCTTTTGGGGGGTGAGGATTTTCCCAGTGATGGCAGTGTGTTGGGAGGCTGTGAGCACCCACATCCCGCATCCATCCTCCCACCCTGGGCAGTATGCACTGGCTCCAAGGCCGGAACAAGGCAAGGAGGGAGAAACCCAATCCACCTGCTTTTATTTTACCACATGAAGTTCTGAGCATCTTTATTTACTCTAGAAATATTCTCTGGTTTTCATGCCGTTCTCTCTCTCCCCTCCCTCCTCCCCAATACCTATTGGCAACACATTCCCAGGTGCTTAGGGGACCGGTTGCTCCTCTGCCACCTTCCCCACATGAGCTTTATGCATCCCAGAGCCCCCTCATTCTTAAACCCTTTGCGAGGTGAGCTGCATTTGGGATGAAATGCCTTTGCCCATATGGGGTGTTGGGGGGGTGAGTTTGCACTGCATCTTCTCCTGCAGCAGCTCACTCCTAATCTCCCCACATCTCTGGCATGGCTCATTTTTGTGTGTGAATGCCCTTGAGAGCTGCAGAATTGTAGCTGCTGGGTGAAACACAGGGTGAAGAGAAACTCTGTTGTAGTGGAAAACTATGTCTTATGTAAACTGCCCAAGTATTTTGCCTTTGCAGTGGCTTGGGATCAGAGGCACTGTACAAAGCCGTGTTGCACAGCATGCTTTTGGGGGCCTCAGGGCCTGTGGTTTTGGGGGTGCTGGTGGCTTATGTCCGAGTTCTGGTGTCTGCCCAAAGCACTGTGTGCCCCATGCTGAGCTTTCCTCCCCAGCTGGGATCTGCTGGAGCCTTAGAAAGGTGTTTGGGTTTTTTTGGTGTGTCGTCCCCCCCCATTTATTCAGTAAATGAACCTTTCTGTGGCTTTACTGATGCAGCCAGTCCCCTCTGTGCTCTGTGTCCCCCCAAGCTCCCCCTGCTTCCATGCTGGTACCTGGACTTGGTGCTGCCGGCTCCTCAGAAGCCTCTTGGGCATTAAGAAGTAGGGGTGTCCTGCCAGCCAGGAGTCTGTGCTGCGGAGAGGGCTTTGGCTCTATAGTGCTCAGGGTATGGGAGATCATAGGAGGGTGTCGAGCCCCAGGGTGCTGCTCTTGGGTCCCCTGGGAAGCCACCCTCAGGGCTGGAGCCCACCCAGCTACACTCCCTGACTCCCTTCCAAGCTCTTAAAACACCCATTGAGCTCCTTCCACAGGGGTGAGCCCCTCACCAGGGGCAGTGCTGTGGCAAGATTGACTTAACCTGAGTAAGGAGCTCTCGAGCAGGAGGGGAGCATGTTTTTATGCAACCAGATTGCATTTTCCTGGCAAGCCCTTCTCCGGAGTGGATCCCACACCCTGCCGAGCATGCCCTGCTCCACCCTGAACCGGCCCCATCACCACCAGCCACCCTGAAAGCTGCAGGGTCCTGCTGGCACCTCCACGATGGGCTTGGCCACCCCACAGCATCCCACTGTCCAAAGCCCATCCGGACTTGGGAAGGCATCAGGGCTTGGTGGGCCAAGCCGGCATTGTGGCAGTGGTGTCCCCCTCCCACACACCCCAAAAGGCACCACGGTCCCAGTGCATCCTGTGGTGCCAGGGGGTTTTTGGGACCCATTGCAGCAGAGGAGCCAAACGTGGGAATACTCAGCCCCAGGGGCTTCTCAGCTGCGTTTCCCAATGAAGAATTTAAGGATTTAGCTTTGGATGGGGAGGTAGGGGCAAAAAAATATTGGAAATGTCTTCCAGAAGCTGAGACAGGTGGTGGAACACAACCAACAGTGCAGAGGCCAAAACATCATTTCTTTCTGGGTGGGACTTCATGGCAGCCCTTGGAGAGGCCAGCACAAGCCCGTGCTCCCGCAGCGGGGGTTTGCTGGTGTCAGGGTGGGAAGGGAGCTCCTGCCTGCAGCCGGTGTAGTGCAGGAAAGCAAGGCACGGAACACCTCTGTGCTGCTGCTGCTTCCTCCTTGGCAGCTCCCACATGCACAGGAATGCGGCCGTGCTCGTTCCTAACTGGTCCTGTGCCGGGTGAAACCTCCCTCAGCTCCGTTTAAGGCTGGGTTTGCTCTGAAAGCAGCAGCCAGCGAGGCTGCTCCAGCCCCATCCCACAGCCTCTGTGAGCCCCCATAGCTTCCACTCGGTTTTGTGGAGTGCTCGAAGGATCAAGCTTCATCAGCCTGTGAGAAATACATGGAATAAACACGTGTGTTGTTCCCAAACGGAACTGAAGGGCAGGAAAGCTCGTGCCCAAGCAGTGAAGTGGCTTTTGCTGCTGCACTTGTTTTGAGCACAAGTGCCAATAAGGGAGTTAAATATTGAACAAACACTAAGCGAAAGCCAGTGCTAGCAGCCAAGCAAAATAAACGCTGAGTGAGGCCAGGGCTCTGACTCATTTGGCATGAAAACACAGCGTGGAATAGATTAAATTTGACTCTTCCTCATCCTCCTGGTATGGAACAGAGCAGAGGGGCCATGAGAGAGGCACCGAGCACTGTATTCCAGGGCTGGTGGCATCAGGGGGTTTAAGATCACAATGAGATTTTAAGATCCGAGGTAGTGGCAGGTCCTTATTCTCCTGCCTCAGGAGATGGAGAGGGATGGGGTGTCCCCAGGGTCGACACGGGGGGGTCCCTCTGCCTCTTCTGTGGCACAGTGCTGCAGCCCTGGCCAGCAGGAGCACTGGGTCTGAGTTCGGTGGTGAGCTGTGCCCCCTTGCAGCCTCAAACCACTGCACAGGTCCTGATGCCCACGGCGGCGTTGCCCACGGTAAAGTCACGGGACAGCCGAGGTCCTGGCCAGGATGTCCCAAGGCAGGGTCCATCCTGGCAAAACCCGTTGGGATGGAGAAAAACGTCAGGGCTCCACGGCAGGCTTTGGACCATGATGCAAAAGCCGGGAATTTCCGGGGTGTAACGTTTGCATTTGTGTAAGTATGCAGATGGAGCTCACCCAGGGGCAGCTGCCTCCGATGGGTGAGGGAGATAATGCTCTGCTTCCGCCAGCATGGAAGGAAGCACTCGGAGGAAAAGGGCAAGGCAGCGCCTTGCTCCCAGCACGTCTCCATGATCCACCCCACGAGCCTGGCTCGGGGGATGCTGTGATCCCCAAGGGCTGTGGGCAAGGGCGGGGGACACACATCTATGGGATGTCCCTGTGGGCTCCTGTCCGCTGCCAGGAGGGAGGTGGAAGTGATGCCTCAGGGCACCGGGTGCCTTGGCAGAGCTGGACCGCTGGCACCAGGGCAGGATCAG
>NW_009910012.1:0-4987 GCF_000696875.1 Nestor notabilis
GGACGGGCTGGTGCAGGTCACCTACGTCTGGATCGACGGCAGCGGCGAGGGCGTGCGCTGCAAGAGCAGGACCCTCGACAAGGAGCCCAAGAGCATTGAAGGTAACGCCTCTGTTTGTCCCTTCGGGTGCCAGGGAAAAGTTCTGGGGTGCTTTGGGAACTGGGAGCTGGCACTTGCTCTCCCTGGTTGCATGGCACCGGTGCTACCCACTGTAGTTGTCTTCTTGTATCAAGCAGAGGGTAAATACCCAGCCTGTGTCGCTGTGGTTTGCTTAATCTGTGCCATTAGCACTGGTTGGGAAGAGGAGGATGAGATCCTCACCCCTTTCCACCAGGGAAACAGGCATGGAGACGTGCCAGCATCTGGATGGGGTTTGGTGGAGGGAGGTGAAGTGGCTGAGGTTGATCATGCCTGTACCCTGATTGTGCTGAGGGGGTGAACACGCTGATGCTCAGGAGCACCGCTGGGCAAGAAAACCTTTCGGCTGTCATCATCCCACAGCACTCAGTGCCCTTTGGGAGCTCCTTCCTGAGTCTAAGCCACCAACACTTGGCACAATCCATATGTGAGATACCTTTTCCCAACCCCACTCCTCTTTCTGCCTCCCTCCTGCCTCACAGATGTCCCTGAGTGGAATTTTGATGGCTCCAGCACAGCACAGGCAGAGGGCTCCAACAGTGACATGTTCCTGGTGCCTGTCCGCATGTTCAGGGACCCTTTCTGCCTGGACCCCAACAAGCTGGT
Organism: Nestor notabilis; assembly: GCF_000696875.1. Classification (NCBI taxonomy): domain Eukaryota; kingdom Metazoa; phylum Chordata; class Aves; order Psittaciformes; family Psittacidae; genus Nestor; species Nestor notabilis. The sequence continues at coordinate 745 of NW_009910012.1, forward strand.
GCTCTGCGAAGTGCTGAAGTACAACAGGAAACCCGCAGGTGGGCGCCTCTGGTGTGCACCCCCAGCTCCCGTGGGTCACCCACTTATTATTTAGGGTGCCATCCCCCCGAGGGGCTGCCCGCTCTGCACCACCAGTCCTGAGGAGCAGCTCAGCACCGAGTGCTTGGCCTGAGGCTCTGAAATTCAAGTGCTGGTGGTGGCGGTTGCTTGCAGGAACCTGTTCTGGAGGTGTAGGGTGAGGAGAAGGGCAACGAGATGTGGAGCTCATGGCGTTTGCCAGCTCAAGTGTGCCAAAGGTGTCACCTGGGTTTTAAGCCCAAGCACATCCAGTCCTGGGGCTAGGGTTAACCTGGGGAGCTGGGAGACGTGGGAGTTTTAATGTGTCGGGTTTGTGGCAGCTTTCCTTGTTGATGGGCAGTTGTAGAGAAGGAGGTAGAAGGTGCTGACCTTTTGCAAGCAGCCCCCGAGCACGCCGGCTCTTTGTCTTATCACCGGAGGCAGAAGTCGGCAGTCCCAGTGTCTGTCCTGTCCCTCTGATAAAGCCCTAGACAGAGGGAAGGCAGACGGTGTGCAGGGACGTGCTGAGGGGCTCCCAGAGGGGGTTCTGTCAGCTGGTTACTTACCAGTAAAGCGGAGCCATGTCCCTGCAGGGTGCATCAGGGAAGGGAGGTGGCATGGGTGGGGTGATGCAGAGGAGAGGCTGCGGGCAACGATGGCGAAAGATGAAGCTGGTTCCTCCTCAGAGAGAGCCATGGCTTTCAGCCATGGGGGAAGCATCTTGGTTGAGATTCCTGCCCAGCAGCTCCACCACAGGAGCACTTTATAAAGAGACCCCCAGGTCCTGCAGCTCCTGGGACTGGAGCCAGGGCAAGAGAGCTCAGCCCAGAGCCCCACAGATGAGGGATGCACCCTCCAGCTCTTCCTGGGTGTCTCCATGGACATTAAGGGCTGCGTGGGCTCTGGGAGGACAGAATTGCCTTCTCCCTTCTCCCATCAGTGCAATGGGGATGTCACTGCTCCTCTCCAGCCCAATCTATGGGCATATGTTGTATCTGCTCTGGGGTCTTTCGTTGTGATTTAAAGGTAGAATTTGCAGCCTGGAGGCTGCCTGTCCCTGTCACAACAGTTTTTCAGCTGTCTTTTCCCTCGGTGTTTTGGTCCAAGTCTTCATTCCCCTATCCTGGTACATTTTCCCATGTCAGGATGGTTCTCTATCTGTATCTTCCTGGCAAAGCCCTGGTTGCCCTGAGCTCCACCAGCCAGCCTGGAGCTGGAGAAAGAGAAGGATAGTTAAGCTGAGGCTGGTAGAAATAGGATGGTGGTGAAGTAGTGATGGGAGATGTATAGTCCCTGTTCCCAGATCTGCCAGACTCCTGTAGGACAGGGCTGGGTGATAGCTCCTGGTCTCTTGGTGTGTAGGAGGAGGATGTCCATGGACCACTGGTAGTGGTTTGAGGAGTAGGCTAATTACACCCTCTTGTCCTGTGGCCTGATGCTGTGGTGATGGAGTAGCTCTGGAAGGAGCTGGGTGAGCAGGGAGCATTGCATGAAGGGGGGATTCACTCACTGGTTTCCTTAAGGCTTCTGTGGGAAGCACTTGGCAGTGGTGGAGTGAGGAAGGACAGAGCTGAGCATGGTGAGTGCTTGCCCATGGCATGGGTCTAACCTGGACCTCTCTGCTCCCAGAGACCAACCTGAGACACACGTGCAAGAAGATCATGGACTTGGTTAAGGACAGCCACCCCTGGTTCGGGATGGAGCAGGAGTACACGCTGCTGGGCATCAATGGCCACCCCTATGGCTGGCCTGACAACGGCTTCCCTGGCCCACAGGGTAAGTGCTCATCCCTTCCCCAACCCAAATGCTCCCTTTGGCTCCCACCCCGCTGCCTGGCTGTGGGCATCCCATCCCCACCCTCAGTGCAGCTTCCCTATTGCGGCTGGCACCAGGATGGGGTTGGGAGCTGTTTGCCAGGAGCCCTTGGCTCACATGAGCTGTGTGGCAGTGCCGCTCCCGCCGGGCTCCCCGTGGTGCACAAACAGCTCAGCTCAGTGGCACGACTTGTTTGGCAAGGGCTGGGAAAACCACCTCCTCCTGCGGCTGCTCTGAAAAGGCCAGCACATGGTGCCCTCCTGAGCGAGCCCTAGTGCCTCTGCTGCCTCCTGGGACAGGGCCAGGGGTTTCCCAACCTGACTTCATCAGCCTTTTGTGGGAACCAGTCGCTTTCAACATCTCCCTTGCCCCAGGCAGGGAGGAGATCTGGGTCTGCCCTGCTTGAGGAGCTGTATAAAACCACAGCCATGGACAGTGTCAAAACAATCTCGGCCACTTGATGTGCTCAGAGGGTTGGCAAGGTGCTGTGGGGCAGACCAAGCTGTCCTTATCTCCTGGCCACCTCCCAGTTGATGCATTACATGTCCTGTTTAACTGCCTAGATAAGGCTGAGGCTGCAGAGATGAATTGCTCACACTCCTGGAGTAGGGGTCAGTGGCTTGATGGACCGTGGGGGGAAACACTGTTTAATTCCCATAAATCCTCTGCAGATGATGGCTGCTGCCTGGGAGCAGTGGGATTATGCTGCAGTGCTGTTGTTTGACCCAAAAGATTTACCTGGGTGGTGACTCCTCTTTCTTTTCCAGGCCCCTATTACTGTGGGGTTGGAGCAGACAAGGTGTATGGGCGTGATATCGTGGAGTCCCACTACAAGGCATGTCTCTACGCAGGGGTGAAGATCTGTGGCACCAATGCAGAGGTGATGCCCTCCCAGGTACGTGTGGACAGCCCCATGCAGCCCCTCTGTATGGTGGTGGATACGAGCTATCATGAGGCTGGAATAACCCAACAACTCCCAGCTCCTCTGAGATGCCAAATCCAGTGACTCCCTGCATGGGTTTTTGTCTAGATGGGAGCAGTTGCACGGATGCTAGGATGAAAACATATGTGTTTGGTGTCCTCCTAACTCATCCTGGTGTGCAAATCACTGTTTTTTGGGGCAGGCAAGTGAAGTCACAGCTAAGCCAAAGTGCAGGCGAGCTCCTCGCAGAGCTGGCAGCCAGTGTAGAGCTGGGTGCAGCTCTGTGCTCTCCATCCCCATAGAGCAGACATGCAGGGGACAACGGGAGCTGGGATGTGCTTCAGGAGCAGCACATCCCAATGGAGTGGCAGGTGTCCACATCCTGCTCCTCTACCCCAGGAGCTGGGAAGCTCGGGTGGGACATGGCCTTGGGAAGCAGCTGCGGGGGATCTGGGGTTATTTAGGAGTTAGCTGGAGGAGCCTCTGATTGCATTAGGCAGGTGGCCAGACTGACCGACGCGCTGTGGCCCCACAGCCTGTGAGCTCTCCTGCTGCTGATGTGGTGGTGATAAGGGGGGGCTTATCTGAGGCAGGACTTCTAACGACCCTGCTGTTTGCCCAGACTTCTCCAGGGTCCTTCTGGGCTGCTTCCTGCCTCCCAGGCTCCATCTGGCTGGGCCATGCCAGCAGCCATGAATGCGTCACCCGCTACTTGGTCACTGTGGATGGCGCAACTCTAGCTCCAGCTGGGGACAGAACAGCTCCGGGGGGGACCCACAGACTCCTTGTTAGTCCCCTGCCCTGTCTGCAGTGTGGGCTGGGGGATTCTTCATGCCAGCAGCTCTAGCACCATCCTTGAAGGCAGGCGTGGTGCTTATTTACCTCCATTTTGATTAAACCTCCTCTGATTTGCTCTATTTTTAGCTGTTTATTCCCTGTTTTTTGCATGCCAAAGCTGTCCTGTTGCTTAACTCCGTGCTTCCCATCCCTGTTGCTGATTCCCAAGGGTAAAGCTCAGCTGTAGCCCAGGCTGGCAGCTCTTGCTGTGGAGTGATAGGGATGTGATGGATGGGGAGGTACAATCCTGCCCATCCTTATTAATACTGGCTTGCTTGTCCCAGTGGGAATTCCAGGTGGGCCCGTGTGAAGGCATTGAGATGGGGGATCACCTCTGGATGGCTCGATTCATCCTGCACCGTGTCTGTGAAGATTTTGGGGTTGTGGCTACTCTGGACCCAAAACCAATGACTGGCAACTGGAACGGCGCTGGGTGTCACACCAACTACAGCACCGAGGAGATGCGGAGAGAAGGGGGCCTCAAGTGAGTCCTGGGGGGGTCCCTGGGAGGTTTGGGATGTCTTTGGCCCTGTAGAGTGTGTGTCTCCATACCCGGGTGGCTGCACCAGGCAGGGCTGGGGCTATCATAGAATCATAGAATGGTTAGGGTTG
>NW_009910013.1:0-246 GCF_000696875.1 Nestor notabilis
CCGCTCTCTGCCGCTCACGCTCCTCATCGTCGCCGGGTCTTCGCTCCTTTGTGCTTCGTCGCCCGCCGCGGTTTCGTTAATTGCTCTCACCGGCGCGCCGCTGCCGCCTTCTTCCCGGAGGGGGTGGGGGTCTGCGATTTGGCCGGTGCCCTCCGCAAAGCTGCAGCCACCGCTAAAGCATTGGATCCCTCAACGTACTGCGAGAGCCCGGTGTACAGCCCGGATGTGTGACCCAACAGCATCGCA
>NW_009910013.1:391-1517 GCF_000696875.1 Nestor notabilis
AGCAGATCGACGCCCGCGACGAGGGGCTGGATGTGATCGCGCCCACCGAGTTCGAGGTGGTGCTCTACCTCAACCAGATGGGCGTCTTCAACTTCGTGGACGACGGCTCCCTGCCGGGCTGCGCCGTGCTGAAGCTGAGCGACGGCCGCAAGCGCAGCATGTCCCTCTGGGTGGAGTTCATCACCGCCTCGGGCTACCTGTCCGCCCGCAAGATCCGCTCCCGCTTCCAGACACTGGTGGCCCAGGCCGTGGACAAGTGCAGCTACCGGGACGTGGTGAAGATGATCGCGGACACCAGCGAGGTGAAGCTCCGCATCCGGGAGCGGTACGTGGTGCAGATCACGCCCGCCTTCAAGTGCACCGGGATCTGGCCGCGTAGCGCGGCGCAGTGGCCCATGCCGCACATCCCCTGGCCCGGCCCCAACCGGGTGGCGGAGGTGAAGGCAGAGGGCTTCAACCTGCTCTCCAAGGAGTGCTACTCGCTGACGGGCAAGCAAAGCTCGGCCGAGAGCGATGCCTGGGTACTGCAGTTCGGCGAGGCCGAGAACCGGCTGCTGATGGGCGGCTGCCGGAACAAGTGCCTCTCAGTGCTGAAGACGCTGCGCGACCGGCACCTGGAGCTGCCCGGGCAGCCCCTTAACAACTACCACATGAAGACGCTGCTGCTGTACGAATGCGAGAAGCACCCGCGGGAGACCGACTGGGACGAGGCGTGCCTGGGCGACCGGCTCAACGGCATCCTCCTGCAGCTCATCTCCTGCCTGCAGTGCCGGCGCTGCCCCCACTACTTCCTGCCCAACCTAGACCTCTTTCAGGGCAAACCCCACTCGGCCCTGGAAAGCGCTGCCAAACAGACCTGGAGGCTAGCCAGAGAAATCCTCACCAATCCCAAAAGCCTCGACAAGCTATAGGGTTCACACCCCGGCCGGCAAAACTCGCCCTCCGCAAACAACGACGGCGCCTAAAAACTTTCTATTTAATGCAAACGACGACGGGAAGAGGCGGCAAACGAAATGCGCCCACCTGCAGCTCGGCCTTTAAGAACTCGCAGACGGGTTTCCCGGCGTAAATAAACTCTCGCCGTATTGCACGGAAGAAGGGAAGAGAGGCTCCTCCCGCACCCCCA
>NW_009910013.1:1548-2889 GCF_000696875.1 Nestor notabilis
AAAGTCACAAAAAGAAGCAATCGGACTTTTGCAACTCCCAAACGAAACCCGAAAGGTACATTTTCCAATCCATGTATAGTCCTTTTCTTATGCTCTCTTGTTTGCCTAAATGTTGTCACCAAGTGAAAAATTATTTAACTATATGTACAAATCTCCCTTAAAAAAAAAAAGTTTTACTGATGTTAAATGTATTTCGGTGCCAAGGTCAGATTATGTGCCCCACAACTGACTTGTTGCAAATAGTAATAAAAATATTACTTTAACTTTACGCTGACTTTTCGTGAATGGTTCTTAAATTCAGGCAAGTAGATTCTTCCTGAATCTCAGAAGTAAAAATCTTTAGAAGAAACGGAAACGCCCGATGTAAAGTTAGTGTAAACGCAACACTCAGCCAAAGCCTTAGCTTGGCATATTCGAAACTTCCTTCTAGTTTTTATTAAAATAGTGCGTCTAAGAAAAAAGTAATCTTATCTATTCTGTAATTCGGCATGTGACAACATCTGCTCTATTTCTATGACTTTAAGCTTCCCCTCTAAATCTTGGGAACATGTGGAGCATCTCACAGCAGCTCCCCAGAATTGAGGCAGAATTAGAGCTTGCCATTTCCTACCCTCCACTCGTTAGCTTTGGGGTTTTCTTCTTACAGTTTTCTTTAGTGTTTGGGTTGCTTTTTCTCTCTCCCGCCCCTCTGCCCCACGGTAAATCTCAAGCACTTATATTTTGTTTTAAAAATCCATCTCTAATTTGCTTTCGCTTCCCAGAGCGAACACACTCTCTATCCATTTGACTTTGACACGAAGGAAGTATAGATCTATCCTGAATAATTAATGCACTTTACAGCAAGCGGTCGATATTTTTTTTAAACAAACATTTGTTTTCCCCAGATTTTTAAGTACAGCATAAAACCGCGTAGCCGGAGGAGTAGATAAACCGTAAGGCAAGCGGCCGACCCCCCCTCCCCGCCCGAGCCCCGAGTCCTCAGCTTCGTATTTCGTGCCGTAGCGATCTCGCTTTAAGTTTCCTGAGAACGCCTTAGAAATATTGGCAGGATATTTTTTTAACGGGAAGAGCATTTCTAAGCTTTATAAACGGCGGCATTACCCGCTCGAGCCGCCCGAAAGATTTCAACGCTGTCTCGGAGCATTTCGAGAAAGTTTCGTGTCCTTTTCGGGGGAGGGAGAGGAGGTAAAAATGCAAGTTCTTGCCCGGGAGGGAAGACTACTTCCGTTTCTTTGGGGACGGAGCCGGAAAGAAATAGCCATTTAAATTAGAGTCGCTTTTGTCTTTAAGTTCAAACCGAACAAGTCCGATAGCAGCCTGGGAAATAAACTTCCATCCAGG
>NW_009910013.1:3082-8494 GCF_000696875.1 Nestor notabilis
TCCCGGGACCGGCCCCGAGCCAAGAGCACACGCCGATCTTATCGGGGCCGGTGCTATCTCTACGGCAGGTCTTCAGGAACTTGTCACAATGTTTTCTTTTCGGTAGTTTAGACAAATATACAAGGAACTTAAAATTTATCAAACAGATGAAGCCTCATTAATTAAACAGGCCCGCTGAGCTACAGAGGATTAGGATTTTTTTCTTTTCCAAGGGGTATTTCCTACAGCAGCTCTAGTCTGATAGTCTTGATAGTCACTGCTATCAAGGTACAGTAACTTAAGCAGAGGGTGGGGCAGGGAGGCGTTAATGCTTGAAAGACAGCCACGTTGCAAGCTTGTTTCCTAAACTGTTTCCTAAATTAAAAATAGTTAATTTGATTTTTAGCCCCAAAAAAACCCGCCCCAGACGTTACAAAAGGTCTTTTTTCCCCTCCTCTTAAGACCTCCAGCTAAAGCAGCATCACAAGTAGGACTTAAGAGATGTAGCCTACATTTCATATAACCAACTCCTCCTTTTGTAGGAACCCCCAGAAAAATATCTCCAATACAGAATTAAAGACAGAGTCAAAATAAACCAGAATGCCTGCTCACAGTTAAGAAAACAACTGCTACCAAATACTCGAAAACAGAAAAGAAAGCAGGCTGAATATATGTTGCATGTCAGTGTCCCCCATAAAACATTAACAGGAAGGCTAAGAATTAGTAGCTGTACTCAAACACCATAAGTGCTAACCATAGAAAACAAAAATGCAGAATAATGCAGATCTGTAAGACTTTTCTTATGCTAATGCAATACAAAGCAGAACCTTTTAGATGGAAAATGCAATACAGCAACATATCAAGCTGTCTTTAGATTTTATATTTATATCCTTTTTATTGTTAGATATTTTTTAAAAAACACTATGGAAGGAGTAAGCATATCAAAATTTTAAGAGCTATCTCATACTTGAAATGATTTCCAGAATATTTCAGAAGAATACTTCAGGATCAAAAGTTAAATCTCATTTACGGTACCACATAAAAATCACAATTCTAGTTAATTGCATATATGAAATTCTACTTCTAAGAATTTGAGAGCATTGTTTTCCAAACTAAATATACTCCCTGATAGGATTTGATACTCCGAGCTTTCAGACCCACTGATGCCATTTTTAATACAGACAAGAGCAATTTACTCACTAGGAACAAAGAACTGAACCGGCACTTAACACACAAGGTATTCTCTACAGACAAGCAGAAACCCATTCCTACTTGAAGTGACTTTTTTCCTCCTTCACAAAGAAATTATTACTTTTTTAATATTAAGGACATACTAAAAAATCAAGAGCCATCAATTGTGCCTAAATTGGGATGCAAGAATATTTACCTATCATGTCATACTTTTGAAATGTTGTCATAATACTGTAAATGCTGCATAAATACTGTCATACTATAGAAGACATTCAAATGCAAGCTTATTAAGCTAATCACACAATATACTGCCTTTGAAATAGGAATTTTACTGAAGGTTACTAATTTTAAGCAAAATACTAGTAATCAATTAACTCAGAGCAAATAAAGCTTGTGGAAATTAGCAAGTCAGGTCAGCAACGTATTTTAAGAGGGCAATTATATTTTCTGCTTACGCACAATAAATACTAACAGGCTCTGTAAAAGCTGTTAGAGAATAGTATGATACAGAAGCACCGAAAGCTTACAAGTGTAGGAAGTTTAGCACTATGTTACACTGGCATTATACAAAGATAGGAAAGAAAACCGAAGCATTTGGGCTAAAAGCCTCGTTGAACTTTCCACTATTCACACAGGCCTGTGATTCAAGATGTCTTTATTTAAGATGCCTCCCTGGAGCTTTATTCGCAGCAAGCTAATTAACATTCAAGAAGGGTCGAATTGTGGGAGGGGGAGAGAAAGGAGAAGGGAAGGAGGTGTCACCTACAAAGTTCAGTAACATATGTGGTCAGTCTCAAACTTAAAGCTGGAACACTGCAGGCCAATAGAGGTAAAGGAAATTGAATGAAGAATTAAAGGTCCAAGTAATTTGTCATCATCTCTCAGAGCTCAGGGTCAATGATCTCTTACCTTTGGGTCGATTTTCTTAAAACTGGGATCTTCTTCATCCACCTCAAAGTAGAGCTCCGAAAGAGTGATGGAAAGCGTGCCTTGCACTACTACTGAGGGGGCCACAAGCTGGGCTGATGTGCTTAGGGCAACTGGACCTGCCAAAGAGTGAAAACACCAACAATATTCAAACCAGAAAACAGCCTGAGTGCAAATTATTTGCTTTTCACGCCTAGAACATTAAAATAAATAAAGCCAAAAGTGTAGCTCTTCCTTAAGAAGCAAACCACTTTTTATCCCGGAAAAGAACATATGTAATAGATTTGCAGTGTCTGTACGCTGCCGAACATTGCAGCAGCTACAATTGCAAACTGATGCATACATTATACGTGCCAGAGCTGGCTTTAGCATGGCAGTATATAGTTTTTACTCAGACATCTTTTCGAGAAACTTCCAGTGTTGCATACCTTCTGTTATATGCAATAGAGAGAGTGCACACATGAACACTTGAAATCTTACTGTCAAGATACGTTCTTTAGGTACTGGACAGTCTTCATAGCTTTCCTCAGAGATGAACACAGCAGTCGAGGCCCAAAGTTGTCTAACTAAAGTGTTCCCTCATGGATGCTAGGAATCTATTGTGAAGGTTACACAATGTTACAGAGCCTAAAGTAAAATGTTTTAAAGATGGTTTTGATTCTACATTAAATATTGTTCAAGGATTCCACACAATGTTAGTGTAGCTCAGGGACTGTGGGAGTAAACAGCTGGAGGGTTGGTTTCCGACTGAATGAATTTTTATTGGAATAATCACATCTCCACAGGCCTTATCACAGGGACAAATCAGACTACTACTGAAAACAATAGGTTCAGCATAGATCTGACAATGCAGAACCTATTATATAAACTAACACATCCAGAAAGAAAACAGGTTAGGTTTGTCATCCAGCTGATTAAGAGGTAAGGAAATTAAGTTACTTGGCTGCAGTATTATCTGACTTTTGTAAAACAGTGGAAGATATGAAAGTGACATGGACAATTTTGTTTTAATAAAGCATCTATAAATGAGGTACACACGTTCAGGTAATCAACGTGAGAATAACTGACACAAAATTCAGATGAATTGTCATTTCCATCGATTGTTAGGAGGGTGATGGTCCTTAATCTCACATCAATCTCAATGTGTGCCACTAGGACAAAAGAAGAGATGCTCTGCTGAGATCAGAGCAGCTTTGCCCTCTATTCCCAACGTACAAATACATTGTGTTTGCAGATGGGCATGCGATAGCTGTGGAACTGCCATGATTTCCCAAAGCTCACCCCCACAAATGGATGAAATAAGCAGCTATGTGTTCTTTTGCTGTCTCCCTTTGCCCTCTGTACATTAGCATGTAATCCAGAGGAGAAATAACATTTTTTCAATCACTCGCAGACATTCAATTACAGGGCAAGCAGACAGCTGCAGAAGCTGGGGCAGTCCAGGTCCTGTAGAAGAACCCTGACAATTTCCACTTCATTTCTAACCCACACCACTTTATTAGCAAGGATTACTTCTTAATCCTATTGCCATTGTCAAGATTATATAATTAAACTCCCCTTTCACCTCTATTACAGTATGAATGTATTACTTGAGCCAATGAATGAATAATAGAAGAGAAGGAAACACAGAGAAGGCTGTCCAAAGGAAGCCTTTGGCAGAAAGGGGAAAAAAAGATTCATATACAGAAATGCCATTGCATTATTCTCCCGTGACTTGATTTTACTTCACTCTTCCTAGGCAGGTTTGTTTTTTTTTTTTTTAATATTATGCTGCATTTTTTACTTTGCTTGAAATAAATAAATACATAATAAAATAAAAAGTGGAATGCAGTTGAGGAACAAGCGAACTGCCAATGAATAATCACTTCCAGTAATTTCACTTGAATTATCATACGTAAGATATATATCAATGTAAGATTACAATGCTAGCTTCTCAGGGAACCAGAATTATCCAAGAAATGGCATTTTTCTCTAAAGTAAATGTACATGGATACCAGCTGAGAAAGCAGAACACCACAGGGAGGTCAGCATTTTCCCTGTAAACCTCATGTTCCTCAAATAACAATGGAGATGCCTTGTAGCTCCCTAGCCCTGAACTTAGGTGGTTACACTGGGTTTACATTTTGAACTGTACAGAAATGGACTTGCTGCACTCAGACTGCAACATCAGCAAAGGCTGCATGCAACTAAGTAAAATTAATTAAGTTTAAAGAAGTGAAGTAGTATTTCTTCAGAAGAAAGAAGTAAAGTCTAGTAAGGCTAAGGTCTGTGGAGAAGGGACTTCAATGGGGGAATGACAAGAGGTTTGAAACCCAGGGTTTAAACCCAGTAAGTATACAGATTCTTCAACTCAAATAAAAACCAATATATACAATTTTATAGACTCAGGAAAACAATAGAGCTCTCCAAAGCCTTTAATTAGAGAACACTTGCCTAACTGTCCACTAGATCTAATGATTTGAGGAGTGTAAAGACATCAAAAACAAAGCAAGGAAGCTCTTTTCAAGGTAGAGCTACATTCTTTAAAGAAGGTTGCTTAGAAGATACAGCTACTGTGGAAGCAAGGAGATATGAAAGCCAGAGATAGCAAATGCACAACTCTCCTTAAATATACCCTCGGCACCCGAGGTGCATAGAAAATGATCTTAATGACCCAGTTACAGTAAGGAACTATTTATCAGTGTGTATCCCAGACCATGAATCACTGAAGAGCAGGGGAGAGCAGAACTTAAATAGCAAAGAAGCTGTGGAGAAAATTAGATAGTTGAAGTTACCTGATAAGTTCTCAACTTCTCTTTCCTCCATGAATGACATGATATCATCGTCACCATCCAGGAGGACCTCACTCTCTGAGTTCTGATTTCCTAAAACTTGACTCCTGATGGACTGCTTTCCTTTAACAAGTATATCCTCCTCGAGAGCTGAAATGAAAGAGACACACACTGCTGACTGTCAGGTCTCAGAGGCAACGGTAACAAAGGAGTGTATTTTTTATTATTTTTCAGTAAAAAAACTGTTTAGGACTAGCTATGGGGAGTACCTGTCTTAATCCTCTAATGTTAGGACACATCTAGTTTTAATCCCATTACGTCTGCTCAAAATTATCCAGAGCTCCGCAGCTTTTAACTACTTCAACTGTTAATAACAGAGCGGGGAAGAATACAACAGACTCTCTTCCCTTGCAACCTCCCTCCCTTCGGAGGCTGAGTTCTGCTAGAAGCCGGTCCCGTTCGCCTGCTGCGTTAACGTGACTCTCAAAGCCAGGCTTCACGGACCACCGCCGCGACGAAACCGCCCGCGCCGCAGGGCGACAAC
>NW_009910014.1:0-2419 GCF_000696875.1 Nestor notabilis
CCCTGCGCGGCTCTGGCCAGGCACGGTGCCACCGAGGACCCAGCAGCTCCGGAGAGCTCTTCCCAACCTGCTGCGATTGCTTTAAACCTGCAGCGCTGCTACAAGCCACCCTTTATCCAGGCACAGAACTGGTTTGTTTGAGGCAGCCCCCCCACGGACAAGGAGGGGGATGGGACTCCCAGCGAGCCCTTCCTCCGCTACCCACCGCGGCTTCCCCAGGCAAACAAGGACATCCCCACGGGGTTGTTGGGGTCTCACTTTGTCTGTCTCCATCACCAGCCTGCCCAGCTTTGGGGACATCTCATCCCGGTTCAGGAGGGCATAAATCCCTGTGTGAGGCTGGGCAGAGCAGGCCCTGCACAACGGAGATGCTGACAGCTTTTTGCCGGGGTGTCCCATGGACACCAGCAGGATGGTGGAGACGTGGGGTCAGGCACAAGCACACTGCCCTGTGCCACCTGTTCCCCATCTATCTGCTGCCTAAAGCTGTCCTGGGAGAGGTGTAAATCTCCCTGTACTTCAAACAGCATTAGCGGATTACTTGGGCTGGGCAGAAGGGGATTTCCCAGCCCACCACCCCTGGGCATGCTGCGGGGCTGACCTTGGGCTCCCCATCCTGTGATGCCCGAGCTGCCCCAAAGCCCCAGCTAATCCCAGCACTGGGAGCACCCCGGCTCCACTTTTACCTCCTGGCACCTCCTAAGACGCTTTGAGGATGATGCCCAACATGGCCTCTCCCCATCTGCTCTCTGTCCGGGTGGCTGCAGGATGTCCCCAGGCAGCGGGACAGGGACCTGCCTGTCACCGTTGGGATGGGATCTGTGTTTACCAGCCCTGGACTGGGCAGTTGGTGGTGCGTCCCAAGCAGCAGGACAGGGAGGCAAGGAGCTGGTGTGTGTCCCTGCAGCACAGAGCTCCCCAAACTCCCAAAGCTTTGCCCCCCCAATTCTCCTGCCAAGGTTCATTGCAGACTGCTACCACCAATCCATCCGTGAGGAGGGACACAGGGGTCCCCCCACCCCTCCATATCTGGGTGAGCTCAGGGCTGCTCACACTGGGATACCCAAGGACCCACCAGTTTTGCAGGACTTTTAGTGGAACCAGTGGTGGGGGATGTTTCAGGCTCATCTCCAAGAGAAACGTTTATGTTACGGGAGGGTGGAAGGGGGGAGAAGAAAAGCATCATTCATCAGTGTTAGGAAAAGGGAAATCGTATTAGAGGTGGCTGCAGTGACTGCAGATAAGAGCTGCTCTCGCCAGATTAATCAAACTTTAATACAGAACAGGAAAGCCCTGAACAATCAGCACCTCACTCCCCACTATGAAACCCTCATTATTTCAGGAGAGCCCAAAACTTTCCTCTCTCCCCACATCTGGCCATCCAGCCACCACAGACAGGCACGGCTGCACCCAGCAGAGAGGCAGGCACATCTGTGAGGTGTCCTCCTCACCAGATCCCCTTTCCCACCCCACCTCGGACTCACTTTTCATAGTTGACGTTATCCTTGTCGCAGCGCGTGTCCTTGTGCCTCTCCCAGTCCTTGCCGTGCTTGCAGGTGGTGAGTGAGATGATGTCCTTCCCGTTGTGGATGTGGTGCAGCGCGTTCCTGGTGCCGGAGCCGATGCCAGTCAGGTACCGCTTCCCCTTGAACACCAGCAAGTATTTCTTTTTTGGGGGGACCAAGTCCTGATACAACCACCCCCTCTCCCCGCCACGCTGCGGGTGGTCCTTGGGGAAGAGAGGGATGGAGATGTCAAAGCCAGGCCTGAAGCTCTCCGTGTAGAAGCTGGCTTTGGCCAGGATGGCCTGGCCGATGTCAAAGCCCAGGTCCTCGGTGTAATTGGGCCAGGTGCCTGAGTAGAGGTTGAAGATGAGGTGGTTGCGGCCACTGTTCCACAGTGGAAAGCCACGGATTTTCTCGTCAACATTATGGACGTATTGACCCGAGAGATGGTCGCGGTCCAGCGTGTCGATGCTGAGGATGAAGAGGCAGGCTTCCTCGGGGTTTGGGGTGTAGTAGCGAGAGCGCTCAATGGAGGTGAGGATCTTGCTGTAACTCTCTGAGACGGGCTGGTCTCTGTGCCGGGGGTAGGTGAACACTCTGAAGCCGTGCTTCTCACATCTGGAGAAGTCAAAGCAGGTTTCCATCCGGCATCTGCTGTTCTTGTAGATGCTCAACTGTGCCGCCCGCCGCTCCCGGGGTGACGGCACCGAGGGATCCCCATCGCTCTGGAGCTCCTCGGGGTCCGCAAAGCTTTTGAGGAGGGACCGATCTGTCCAGTGGGGCCAATTCCTCTGGGCTTCAGCTTTCCTCTTGGAAAAGAAAGCGAAACGGTGCAGCTGGTCTCCTCCAAAGAAGAAAAGCAGGAGCCAAGAGGCGAGCAAAGTTAGGAAAATGTATTTCTTCCTGGTCTGCAT
>NW_009910015.1:0-806 GCF_000696875.1 Nestor notabilis
CCCCCCCGAGATCCCTTTGGGCCCCATTGGAACCTCCCCCAGGTCCCTCAGAACTCCCCCGAGATCCCTTTGGGCCCCATTGGAACACCCCCAAGACCCCTTTGGGTCCCATTGGACCCCCCAGGACCCCTTTAGGACCCATTGCCCACCTCGAGGGTGCAGCGCTTGGCCGGGTTCAGCACCAGGAAGCGGCGCAGGATGTTCTCACAGTCCGTGGACATGTAGAAGGGGACCCGGTACTTGCCCCGTAGCACCCGCTCCCGCAGCTCCTGGGGGGGGCACCCATGGGTGACATGTGGGGGGCACCCATAGGGACATAGGGATGGGACTAGGGATGGGGTTTGGGGTGACCACCACCACCCCCATGGCCATGGATGGATATGGGGTGACCACGTCCCCTAGACCCATAACAACATCACCACCATATTCCCATGGCCATGGATGGATATGGGGTGACCACGTCCCCTAGACCCATAACAACATCACCACCATATTCCCATGGCCATGGATGGATATGGGGTGACCACGTCCCCTAGACCCATAACAACATCACCACCATATTCCCATGGCCATGGATGGATATGGGGTGACCACGTCCCCTAGACCCATAACAACATCACCACCATATTCCCATGGCCATGGATGGATATGGGGTGACCACGTCCCCTAGACCCATAACAACATCACCACCATATTCCCATGGCCATGGATGGATATGGGGTGATCACATCCCCTGCACCCATAACAACATCACCCCCATCTCTAGGGACACATGGATGGGACCAGCCCTTGTCTTCCTGGTGCCC
>NW_009910015.1:907-1196 GCF_000696875.1 Nestor notabilis
ATGACCATGGATGGATATTGGGTCACCACCTCCCCATGACCCATAACAACATCACCACCACCTCCCCATGGCCATGGATGGATATGGGGTCACCACCTCCCCATGCCCCATAACACCACCACCTCCACCTCCAGGAACACATGGATGGGACCCTCCCTTGTCTTCCCGGTGCCACCACCCCCCATGGCCCCCAAAGCCACTCCCGGTGCCCACCTTGAGGTTGTGGCCGGCGAAGGGCAGGGAGCCACTGACCAGGGCTTGAATCTCCCCCCCTACACTTATTTCCGTC
>NW_009910015.1:1278-1639 GCF_000696875.1 Nestor notabilis
CGCCGCGTACGGGGGGGACCCGCAGAAGGTGTCGAGCTTCGATCCCAGCCGGAACTCGTTGCTGAAGCCAAAGTCTGCGATCTTGATGTTGGCCTCAGCGTCCAGCAGCAGGTTCTCGGCCTGGGGACACGGCGAGGGTGGGACGGGGCGGCCCCGGGGGCACCCTGGGGTGCGGGCACCACGGGGGGGGAGGCACCAGGATGGGGATGATGGGACAGGGACAATGGTGGGGGGAGGCACCAGGATGGGGATGATGAGATGGAGACGAAGGGATGGGGACAGGATGGGGATGATGGGATGGAGACGATGGGATGCACCATGATGGGGACAATGGGATGGGGCAATATCATGGTGGGGGTGT
>NW_009910015.1:1945-2339 GCF_000696875.1 Nestor notabilis
GAGGATGGGGACACCCTCGGATGGGGACAATATGATGGGAACAGACCAGGACGGGAGGTTGGGAGGACAATGGGATGGGGATGATGGGATGGAGACAGGATGGGGACGATGGGATGGGGATGATGGGAGGGGGACACCCCATGATGGGGACGATGGGGACAATGGGAGAGGGATAATGGGATGGGGACACCCTGTGATGGGGACAATAGGATCAGGACTGGAATGGAGACACCAAGATGGGGACGGAGACACTGGGATGGGGACAGGGACCGGGTGGTACCTTGAGGTCCCTGTGGACGATGTTCTTCTGGTGGCAGTAGTGCACGGCCGACACGATCTGGGGGGACACAGAGGGGACAGGGGGTGTCCACGGCGGGGTGGCACCCATGGCCCC
>NW_009910016.1:0-5030 GCF_000696875.1 Nestor notabilis
CCCCTCAGCGCCGCACACGATGTGTTTCAGGTGCCGGACTCGCAATACGGCACGTACGTGTGGCCCTGCGCCGTGGTGCTGGCTCAGTACGTGTGGGCCCACAGGGGAACCCTGCCCGGAAAGCGGGTGCTGGAGGTACGCCCCCCCCCCCCCCAGCGGTCCCTCTTGTCCAACCCCATTCCCGCTCCGTGCCTCCGCTTTGGTTCCAGGTGGGAGCGGGTGTAAGCCTGCCTGGCGTGCTGGCCGCCAAGTGTGGGGCTGAGGTGATGCTATCAGACAGCGAGGAGCTGCCGCGGTGCCTGCAGAGCTGCCGGAGGAGCTGCCTACTGAATGGGCTGCCCCACATCCCTGTCCTGGGGCTCACCTGGGGGCGCGTGTCCCCAGAGCTGCTCTCTCTTCCGCCTGTAGACATCATTTTAGGATCAGATGTCTTTTTTGACCCCAAAGG
This sequence comes from Nestor notabilis, assembly GCF_000696875.1. Taxonomy (NCBI): domain Eukaryota; kingdom Metazoa; phylum Chordata; class Aves; order Psittaciformes; family Psittacidae; genus Nestor; species Nestor notabilis. The sequence continues at coordinate 449 of NW_009910016.1, forward strand.
TATGTTAATCCTCTCGGGTATCTTTGATTTGTAACAAACTGCAAGGACTTTGCATCCACGTGGTAGCAGAAACACTGTCAAAGAGAGCAGGTGTCAGCCTTAATGGTGACACTGTGCTATTTACTTGTTATTGAGGTAATTTAGTATTAAGCTGTTATAAATACCACCAGAAGGTGGGTGTGGAAAAAGGAGTTACCAACTCACTGCTCAAGGCCATCTTCTCAGGCCTCCTATTGATTTCCAATTACAATTTCATATAACCAGGCATATTTAACAATACCTAGAACCCAGAGACTAACCAAGACTGCTTCATTTTCCCAAACTACACAGACTTCGAAGATATTTTAACTACAGTTTACTTCTTGCTGGAAAAGAATCCACATGCTCAATTCTGGACTACTTATCAAGTCCGAAGGTAACTGCTTTTGTGTATTTAAAACTAAAATCTCAATTCCTATGCCCCATCTCAGCTCTTAAGGAGTGTTAACTTCCCAGAGGCACCACTGCACCCATTCCAGAGCAGACTGTCCATCAGGCTGGTATTAGCCAAATCCTAGGGCTAGTATAGCCAAAAGCAGCCCAACCATGTAATAATCCAAGAACCACCAATTATGCTGTTGACTAGAAAGCTGTTACCACCTTAGTTTTGTGAAGTGCTGCAGTAAGTTTGTGATACTTTCCTGTAATTACCCAGCAGTTACAAACCAGGATTGCCTTCACACACTGGTATTCCCTTCCCTCAGTGCTGACTGGTCTATCGAAGCTTTGCTCTACAAGTGGAAACTGAGGAGCATTCCCATTCCCTTGCACTCCTTCAGAGCAGACAAAGAGCACTTGGCCAGCTCTTCCCTACCAGGAAGACATACCATTGAAATGATGATCATCTCACTAGCACAAGCAGATGGTACTTAAGTTTATTCCACTTGTTTCCAATACAAAATGATACTGAACGGGGAACTGTGTGTTGTAGCACAGACCAGGAGGAAACAGTCTTGTTTATAGCAAACCTCATGCATATTTGATGGGAAGCAGATCCCTTTAAGTAATCCTTAAAACATGCATTGTAAAAATAAAGCTGTTTGATTGTTCAGCTATGGCTTGAGAAATTTGTGCTCCTCCTCAAAGACCATGCTGTAAGTTCAAAGACCCTATGTCATTCTGTGAGCCGCTATACACCAGAGCAGAACCACCTGAAAAGCCAACTTGGATTTACAACTTCAGCTGTGAGGAAGAGTTAGCCACACTCAAGATTAAAGAGAGTCAGATCTGTTTCCCAGGACTGAGGCTTTTCCCCAAAGATTCACATACAAAACCCAGCCCCTTTGTTTTTAAATTACTTGGTCTGGTCATGCAGCCCTGGAACATACAAACTCCTTTTTGTAGAAAAGTACTTTTAATCCTCAATCAAGACAAATTGCAAGTATTCAGACGTTTCCATTCCCACTTGACATACATGCATAAAAGTTAACAAAGCATTACAATAACCCTTGACACACAATGGTTTAAGTTACAGTTCATTTGGTATCCAAATCAAGAAATAGAAATCATCACTGTAAAATTAGCTACCGCCAAGCAGCAGCCTATTGCATCAGGGCAAGTACACAGCAAATGCAATTAGTACTGCTCCATGTCTATCTTCACAATACTGGTTAATGTTTGCCCTTAGTAATTTAAAAGCCACCCCAGTAGATAAAATTTGTAAGCAGCAGAATCCATTCAATTACTACAGAGAAGTTAAACATTGTCAATGGAATTGCAGAAATCTTTCCAAGCTAAAAATAAGCTGACTCAGACATTAAGTTGAGAAAAGTTAACACAGAAAAAAATGTTTAATTAAACTACAGAGACAGTGGGTATAGTATAGAATGTCTTAAGCAAAAGATACACCAATCAGTACTTACAAAGGAATGAACCATTTCTTGTCTTAACATTACATTTCTTGTATATATAAGTTCATATATGTAGGTTGGTAAAGTTTTACCATTCTGGAAAAAATAAGGTGTGTATATCATCAGCTAGATGTGCTCACTGTATGCTCCATTATTTATACGCAAGGCCCGGGTGACTGGAAGTGCAGTTGTCAGGCATTTTAATTAACTGGACAGCCATTTGTTTCTGCACGACAAGGCATCGTTACACAGGAGCAATCAGGAGAAAACAGGAAACAGCCAAGCACTCTGCACTGCAACACGCCACCTTAACAGCTAACCAGCATTACTCAACTGCTACACAACTGCGCCTAGTGCACAAAAATACATAAGAGAAGAGATTAGAATTGAGGCTGATAAAACAATCCTTTTCAAATATTAACTGTCACCTGAAAAGATTTCTATCAATTTGATTTTAAAGATACTATTTTAATTCAAAGTAATAATAATAATTAAAAAAAAAAGCATTTACAGTTAGGTTTCAAATTGAAGTCTTGCAGGGTTTTATTTAAGGAATGAAGACAAAATTGAGAATAGTTTTTGACAAGAGTTATCTACTCAGCATGTAATGGCTGCCCATTTCCTCAATATGAAACTGGAGGCAGCAAGTTACGATCAGTTTTAATTTCAAATAGAAGTCAGCACTATATAAACAAAAATGAAGTTTTACCTCAAATATCCAAGCCAATAATGAAATCGGTAGTCGTTCACTTCACTAAATTACAAGAAATTTGAATAACAGCAACAAAATGGCACATAAAATGTAAAATCTGCCACTTGAGGCGCAACTTAAGTAAAAAGTTAGACAAAATGTTACAAAATAACCTTTTCATCAGCTGGTTGCTTGGGCCAGGGCTCTCCAAAGGACTGAAGACTCAAGCGATCCTTTCCCCCCAAAGGCGTCCTTTATGGAAGCTCTCATTTACGTGATGCATCTAGGTTTGAAGAAAGAAAAGTTCAGCCAGGTTTCTACCTTGTCTCTTTTGGTTGTGGGGATGACTTCTGGTATACTCCTAGTTGTGTTTCAACTGGCTTTGCCTAATTTAGTTAAGTTTCAGGAGTTTCCATAGTGTTCCACCTCCCCCCCAAGTGTGTTGCTTTACTTCAGAGGCCAAATGTAAGGTTTTGTGTCAGAATATTTAGTTACAAAGAAGAATAAGCATCAGGCTGGAGATCAAGCCACCATTAACTTCAATTCAGCCTGTTCAACAATAGGTTATTAAAAGTTATATAAAAGTTACAAAACTAGTACTTCTTAAAAACTTAACTAAACTCCTAAGTAGCATTCAAAACACAAAAGGTGACTAATTTTGCTACAATTCTCTAACTTCAGTTCTAGCTTAGGCCCTTTCCTTTAAAAAACAGGACCAAACAGTTTGAAGGGTTAAAGACACACTATCCTTTCCCCACCCAGTGTGTATCCTTAGATGCCTCTTCAAGATGTCGACTTGAGGAAAAAAACCTAGTTTCCGTGGTTGTCTCGTTGCATGGAATTTGCCACTTTTCTATAACAGTTATTACCTCCAGTCAGTATAATGGCCACTGAACCGATCTTCCATTATAAAAGGATAGTGTATCTTTAACAGTTAAAGACAAACCTGCTCCAATACACGCCCACAGAAACTGGTCCCTGGAGGATCAGCCAAATCAGTTAAAATCTGCAATACTGGCCAATATTCTTTTAGCAAACAGGAGACCGCAGCTTTAAAGGGGAAAATGCAGATGTTGGATAAATACAGTAAGAAATAGTCATTTTTCATCATAGGTTGCGTCTCATACAATATTTTATTAAAACCAAGCCATTAATCTCTCAATAAAACATTTTCTCTGTTTAAAAAAAAAAATCTATGTAGAAAGCCCTTTGGTATTAATTTCCCTAAACCAATAACCAAAAAGCACTGCTCAAGTAAATAAAAACCAACTAACAATGTGCCCCATTAGGATCCACTTGCTTCCAGCTATTAATACTCTACAAACTACCCGACACCCCACCTAAATACTATAATAAAGTAACATGCAACATATGCTGACGCTGAGGTACATTACCATGTTCCTAGGAGGATACAGCTCCTTCTTCTTCCGGAGACTTAGGAGGGCTCTTGGACCTGGATCTAGAGTTGGATTCCCTCTTTGAGGCAGGGGGAGGGCTTCTAGATCTGGACCGGGATCTAGACCTGGATCGGGATCTGGAGACAGATGAGGACTTTGACTTGGATCTCCTGGCAGACCTGGACTTGGAGGTGGAGCGAGACCGAGAGCGTGTGCGAGACCGGGATTTGGATCGACTGTAGCGGGACCGACTGCGGGATCTAGAGCGGCTCCTGCTTCTAGATCGGCTGCGACGGCGTCTTCTAGGGCTAAAACATACCAGGAGGGGGAGGGCAAAAAGGCACGTTAAAAGTTGAACAGGGGCGGCGCAAAAGACTTCAACTACTTCAGGACAAGGAGGGCAGAACGGGACCCACGTGGGCAAGAAAATGAGTGTTCCGGGAGCGCCATTGTTCGGAGTGAGTGGCCGGGGGCTAAATCTACTACAGGGCGAAACCATTTCGCTCCGAGGAAACTCCACGTGTCTTCGGTACCAAACCCCTACTCCCCGCTCCCAACTCCGCCACGAAACTCACTCGGAAAAGGAAACAAACCCAAGCGGTCCC